>NC_057794.1:408852869-408879706 GCF_018294505.1 Triticum aestivum
TCTGAATCCTCCTTTGAGGAGCTATCCGTAACCAGCGAGATATGCGCTTCGTCAGATAGCATAGTCTGCTCTGAAGACCTTGTTTTCACTCCAGAATTTTCCATCACCATGTCAAATGGCTGATGCACACGAAGAGTAGTTGAATGTACTAACATTGCTGACAAATGTAATATGTAACGAAAAAAAGGATGGCCTGATATAATTCACATATAAGATGACTCGCTAAGAAGGATGGCATTGCAAAATTCACATATATGATGCCTGGCTAAACAAGATGGCATTGCATAATTCACATAAACGATGAATAAACTAAACATATGGCATTCACACAAAGCATGTCTAAACTAAGCAATTGACATATTTGATGTATAAAGTAAGTAATGCAGGGCACCGTATGCATGATATAACCAACATCAGCATGCCAAGTTAGAGCGAAGACCTCATGGGGTAAATAGGAGTGGTCTTCTGCTTTTGAATCCCCCTCAGAACAGTTATCTTCCTCTTGATTACGATCCGAAATGGGTGGATGGGGGCTGCCTTTGCGCCCACCATGGAGCGACGTCTGCATGAAATTTTATTGCCAGGCAAGGCTCGTCTATTTTGCTCTACATGTTCAATCCCATTGTGTACAATAACTAACATGCATAGGATTAACACATAGTGAGATTATGTAAGTAGTGCATACACAAATCCAGAGTGCTGGTAGCAAACTATGGATAGACCCAAAACCAATGATAGCAGGCAGATAATAGCTTTAGTTAAAAAATACAGATAATGGCTCCTTTAATGTTTGTTTTCACCCAACATGAAACTCATAGTAGACACCCGAGATTAACCAGATAGTAGACAGATAGTACTGATTGCTGCCCCAATATGTACCCCACAACCATTTAAAACTCAAGTTTCAGCATAAGTTTGGACCTAACTCGGAGTCTAATAGGTGAACGCGACGATAAAGTAGCATGTCATCATATTAAGCGATGCATAACGTAAGCAAACACGGAAGAGTGCGACCTCTCTTGCGGACCCATGTAGTCCTCAAGGTCATTTGCTCAGTTGATGATGGTAATGTAGTTGTCGTGGCTGCCGGCGGCGGGGAAGAAGATCTAAGGCAGCGAAAGACAGTCTAGAGAGTGGATCCCTGTTGTGGTGAACCCTTCCATCATTGGAGCAGCTGAGCTGGGGTGGAACACAGCACCGCAGGAGCAGGACAAACCACACAAGGTTTTCTTTGGCACATATCTGTAATAGAAGTAATTGTGTAAGGGCTTGTTTGAATTTGAGGATTCTAACAATGCAGGGATAGGAACTAGACAGGAATAGGATAGGAATGCACGTGCAAAATAAAGGATTTAAAAACAGAGGATTTCTGCCAATCTGGGTGTTTGGTTCACAAGAATTGGAAGATCACAGGATGCAAAGAAGCATGGTGAGATTAAGTCAAACCACAAGAAAATGTACGGTTATAATGCTATTATGCTACTATCTCTTAGTCTTGTGCTTCATGAATAGGAATTTGAAAAGGGGGACAAGTGGAAATTAAAATTCCTATGGTTTTTCTTTCAAGGAGACACTAAAGGAACAAATCCTATAGTTTTCCTTTGCTCCATTCCTTTGCACCAAATTCATGAAAAGTAGTACCATACAAAACTTTCCAATTCCTATGTTTTTCATTCACTTTTCCTTTCAAGCACTGGTGATTCCAATAGGCAGGCTTGAGCAAGGAAAAGCCTACAATAAAAAAATGTTTTTGTGCTACTTCTATTACTTTGGACCCAGGCCACTGCCCTACTAGCTCAACTCCCAGGGCCATCGACAAATGCATAGCTCAAACGTGCAGAGATAAATAATGATGGCGTTCAAGAGAGTCCATCACGGATAGATAAGTTGCCTGGTACCTCACTGCTTGTCATATAGTAGGATAAAATGATCGTATGTCCCGTTACTCCGTGTGCTCAGTGGACAATATATATAACATGTAGAGTAAAAAAGATATGCAACAAGTGTACAACCTCTTTGGCGAAGCCATGTCGATCTCAGCGTGATTGGGTTAGCCGGTGAGGATGCTCCGGCTGACTTGGCTGTCGGAGGAGGGGAAGAAGATCTTAGGCGTCTGGAGATGGAGCCCGAGGTACTGCTCTGCTGTGATGGAGGGTTTCATCGTTGGAGCAGCTCCGGTGAGTTGTACGACGCCGAGGCTGAAGCAGGACAAGAGAGACAACATTAACTTGAGTGAAATTCTAATAGCATCTCCAATAGATGACGTAAAATACATAACCACAAAGTGCTAGATGTATACATCAGCCGCTCATCTCTAAACTTAACTATTGAAACTGAATTTAACTGTCGAAACTGAACTTAACTACCGAAACGGAATTTTGCTGTCGAAACTGAATTTTACTGTCGAAACTGAATGCACTAGAGGTGAGGCTACACGTTAGTCGACTGACTTTTTCATCTCTGGTCAGTCGATTTTGTAGCCGTTGGATACGAAATCAAGGGCCTGCAGTTCATCTTCAACCTCCACCCCCCTGAGCCGCCAGCCACCACCGGCCAAACAGCCGCCCCCCGCCGCCCGCGGCCGGCGGTGCGCCGTCCCGCCCGCCCCGGAAACACTCCTCACCGCCGGTCTACCGCGGCCCCGGCCATCCCTGTAGCCCCCCTCCCGTGCCAAGCTTTTTCTCGGGCGATCCCCACGCCACCGCCCTGATACATCTCCATCGTATCTATAATTTTTGATTGTTCCATGCCAATATTATTCAACTTTCATATACTTTTGGCAACTTTTATACTATTTTTTGGACTAACATATTGATCCAGTGCCTAGTGCCAGTTCGTCTTTGTTGCATGTTTTTTGTTTCGCAGAATATCCATATCAAACGGAGTCCAAATGGAATAAAAACCGACGAAGATTTTTTTGGAATATATATGATTTTTGGGAAGAATAATCCACGCGAGACGATGCTCGAGGGGCCCACGAGGTAGGGGGCGCGCCCTGGGGAGGCAGGCGCGCCCCTGACCCTCGTGGCCACCCCGTAAGGCGGTTGATGCCCTTCTTTCGCTGCAAGAAAGCTAATTTCTAGATAGAGATCATGTCAAAATTTCAGCCCAATCGGAGTTACGGATCTCCAGGAATATAAGAAATGGTGAAAGGGAAGAATCTGAGAACGCAGAAACAGAGAGAGACAGAGAGATAAATCTCGGAGGGGCTCTCTCCCCTCCCGTGCCATGGAGGCCATGGACCAGAGAGGAAACCCTTCTCCCATCTAGGGAGGAGGTCAAGGAAGAAGAAGAAGGAGGGGGGCTCTCTCCCCCTCGCTTCCGGTGGCACCGGAGTGCCACCGGGGGCCATCATCATCACCACGATCTACACCAACACCTCCACCATCTTCACCAACATCTCCATCACCTTTCCCCTCTATCTACAGCGGTCCACTCTCCCACAACCCTCTGTACCCTTTACTTGAACATGGTGCTTTATGCTTCATATTATTATCCAGTGATGTGTTGCCATCCTATGATGTCTGAGTAGATTTTCGTTGTCCTATCAGTGGTTAATGAATTGTTATGATTGATTTAATTTGCTTGTGGTTATGTTGCTGTCCTTTGGTGCCCATCATATGATTGCATGCGTGGATCACACCCTAGGGTTAGTTGTATGTTGATAGGACTATGTATCGGAGGGCAAGAGTGACAAAAGCTTCAACCTAGCATAGAAATTGATGCATACGGATTGAAGGGGGACCAATATATCTTAATGCTATGGTTGGGTTTTACCTTAATGAACATTAGTAGTTGCGGATGCTTGCTAATAGTTCCAATCATAAGTGCATAGAATTCCAAGTCAGGGATGACATGCTAGCAGTGGCCTCTCCCACATAATACTTGCTATCGGTCTAGTAAAGTAGTCAATTGCTTAAGGGGCAATTTCGCAACTCCTACCACCACTTTTCCACACTCGCTATATTTACTTTATTGTTTCTTTATCTAAACAGACCCTACTTTTTATTTACGTACTCTTTATTATCTTGCAAACCTATCCAACAACACCTACAAAGTACTTCTAGTTTCATACTTGTTCTAGGTAAAGCGAACGTCAAGCGTGCGTAGAGTTGTATCGGTGGTCGATAGAACTTGAGGGAATATTTGTTCTACCTTTAGCTCCTCGTTGGGTTCGACACTCTTACTTATTGAAAATTGTTGCGATCCCCTATACTTGTGGGTTATCAAGACCTTTTTCTAGCACCGTTGCCGGGGAGCAATAGCGTGGGGTGAATATTCTCGTGTGTGCTTGTTTGCTTTATCACTAAGTAATTTTTATTTGTTGTTCTTAGTTGTTTTCTATCTTTAGTTATGGGTAGAAAACGCAAAATACCAAAAAAATTAGTTGTACCTACTGAACCAATGGTTGAAGAACCACTCAAAATCTATCACACTGCTGAAGCTTATTACTTGGATCATCTTCGATCCCTATGTGCTCGTGCCGAAACCCCAACTAGCTTAGTTGAGGGCAAATCTTTAGATGAGCATGCTTGTTATGTGTGACACCGTATATCTGAAAAAGGGAAACTATTATGGGGTCAAATTCAACGTTTGCAATGCTATGCTTGCAATTTATGTGAAATATATGATTTTACTTGTTGTTCTGAGAACCCTAAGAAACACCTTCCCTATCAATGTGAGTTTAGTAATAATGGAATCTTATATTCTTATGCTAAAGGTGTTTATAGTTACTATGATGTTCAACAAATTGAAGAATTTGTTGCTTTTGAGGGTGCTTATGAAATTGCTTCTTTGATTGAAAAGTATGATGCTACTTTTCACAAATGTGAAAATTTTGCTATACTTAAATATTGCTATGATAATTATGCTTGTAATACCTATGTTAAACAATATATTGAGGAATACTCCACTGTCCAAGAAGAGACTAATATTTTGCAGGAGTCTATGGAAGAAGAAATTGATGAAACTGTGAGCTCATTAGATGAAAAAGATGAGGAGGAGAGCGAAGAACAAAAGGAGGAAGAGCGGATTGATCACCCGTGCCCACCTTCTAATGAGAGTAACTCTTCAACTCATACATTGTTTAATTCCCCTTCGTGCTTACCGAAGGATGATTGCTATGATGACTATTATGATCCCATTGATTCTCTTGAAATATCCCTTTTTGATGATGCTTGCTATGCTTGTGGCGAAGATGCCAATATGAATTATGCTTATGGAGATGAACTTGCTATAGTTCCTTATGTTAAACATGAAATTGTTGCTATTGCACCCACGCATGATTGTCCTATTATCTTTTTGAATTCTCCAAACTACACTATATCGGAGAAGTTTGCACTTATTAAGGATTATATTGATGGGTTGCCTTTTACCGTTGCACATGATGATTTCGATAAATACAATATGCATGTGCTTGCTGCTCCTACTTGCAATTATTATGAGAGAGGAACTATATCTCCACCTCTCTATGTTTCCAACATGATAAAATTGCAAGAAACTATTTATACTATGCATTGGCCTTTACTAGGTGTGCATGAATTGTTCTTTTATGACATGCCGATGCATAGGAAGAGAGTTAGACTTCGTCATTGCTTGATATATGTTGCTTTGTGCTCACTACTAAATTACAAATCACTGTTAATTAAAATTGGCTTTGATATACCTTGGGATCTAGGTGGATTCACTACTTGAGCACTATATGCCTAGCTTAATGGCTTTAAAGAAAGCGCTGCCAGGGAGACAACCCGGAAGTTTTAGAGAGTCATTTATTTCTGTTGAGTGCTTTCATATAGTTTTAAAACAACAAAAATAAAGAGGGGAACCCAAAACTTTTCAAAAAGGAAAGTGAAAGTGAGAAAGACAAGCACTGTTGAATTGGGAGAGCTCCTTGAACTTTGTTCTTGCTCACGGCAACTTTGTGAATCTTGATTACAGAAACTTTTCAACAAAAATAATTATCCCCTTGTACAATTCCATTGTATTATAAAAATAATGTGCCAAGGTTTGCCTTTAGGATGTTTACGATGCTTGTTGGTTTGTGCGGTGCATGACATAAACTTTGGCTGTAGTGCACGATTTTACATTTTTAGCTGGAAGTCAAATGGTTCTGATTATTTTTGCACTGTCTTCCTATACAAATTGTTTATTTTTCCTAATTTTGGCAGAATTTTTCAAGTATCCTAAGTATGGTGAATATTCAGATTTCTACAGACTGCTCTGTTTTAGACGGATTCTGTCTTTGATGCATAGTTTGCTTATTTTGATGAAACTATCAATTTATATTAGTGGATTAAGAAATTAAAAAGTTATCTTACAGTAGACACAATGCAAAAACAAAATATGAATTGGTTTGCAACAGTAGTTAGAGTAGTGATTTGCTTTATTATACTAACGGATCTTACCGAGTTTTCTGTTGTAGTTTTGTGTGGATGAAGTGTTCGATGATCGAGAAGGTCTCGATGTGAGAAGAAGGAAGAGAGGCAAGAGCTCGAGCTTGGGGATTCCCGAGGCACCCCAAGTAAATATTCAAGGAGACTCAAGTGACTAAGCTTGGGGATGCTGGGAAGGCATCCCCTCTTTCTTCAACAAGTATCGGTATGTTTTCGGATTCGTTTCGTTCATGCGATATGTGCAATCTTGGAGCGTCTTTTGCATTTAGTTTTCATTTTTCTTTTATGCACCATGCTGGTATGAGATAGTCCTTGGTCGATTTATAGAATTCTCATTGCACTTCACTTATATCTTTTGAGTCTGGCTTTATAGAATGCTTCATGTGCTTCACTTATATCATTTGAAGCTTGGATTGCATGTTTCTCTTTACATATACAACCGCCATTTGTAGAATGCTCTTTTGCTTCACTTATACTTGTTAGAGCGTGGGCATATCTTTTGTAGAAAGAATTGAACTCTCTTGCTTCACTTATATCTATTTAGAGAGATGGCAGGAACTGGTCATTCACATGGTTAGTCATAAAATCCTACATAGAACTTGTAGATCGCTGAATATGATATGTTTGATTCCTTGCAATAGTTTTGCGATATAAAGATGGTGATATTAGAGTCATGCTAGTGGGTAGTTGTGGATTGTAGAAATACTTGTGTTGAATTTTGTGATTCCCGTAGCATGCACGTATGGTGAACCGTTATGTGATGAAGTCGGAGCATGATTTATTTATTGATTATCTTCCTTATGAGTGGCGGTCGGGGACGAGCGATGGTCTTTTCCTACCAATCTATCCCCCTAGGAGCATGCGCGTAGTACTTTGTTTTGATGACTAATAGATTTTTTCAATAAGTATGTGAGTTCTTTATGACTAATGTTGAGTCCATGGATTATACGCACTCTCACCCTTCCACCATTGCTAGCCTCTCTAGTACCACACAACTTTTGCCGGTACCATAAACCCACCATATACCTTCCTCAAAACAGCCACCATACCTACCTATCATGGCATTTCCATAGCCATTCCGAGATATATTGCCAAGCAACTTCCATCATCATCATATACATGACTTGAGCATTCATTGTCATATTGCTTTGCATGATCGTAAGATAGCTAGCATGATGTTCTCATGGCTTGTCCGTTTTTTGATGTCATTGCTATGCTAGATCATTGCACATCCCGGTACACCGCCGGAGGCATCCATATAGAGTCATACTTTGTTCTAGACATTGAGTTGTAATATTGAGTTGTAAGTAAATAAAAGTGTGATGATCATCATTATTAGAGCATTGCCCCAGTGAGGAAAGGATCATGGAGACTATGATTCCCCCATTCGGGATGAGAATCCGGACTTTACAAAAAATAAAAGAGGCCAAAGAAGCCCAAATAAAAAAAGAGGCCAAAGAAGCCCACCAAAAAAATAAAAAAAATAAAAAAATAAAAAAATAAAAAAATGAGAGAAAAAGGGAGAAGGGGCGGTGGTAATATCCTTTTTCCACACTTGTGCTTCAAAGTAGCACCATGTTCTTCATATAGAGAGTCTCTTGAGTTATCACTTTCATATACTAGTGGGAATTTTCATTATAGAACTTGGCTTCTATATTCCGATGATGGGCTTCCTCAAAATGCCCGAGGTCTTCATGAGCAAGCAAGTTGGATGCACACCCACTTAGTTTCAGTTAGAGCTTTCATACAATTATAGCTCTAGTGCATCCGTTGCATGGCAATCCCTACTCACTCACATTGATATCTATTGATGGGCATCTCCATAGCCCGTTGATACGCCTAGTTGATGTGAGACTATCTTCTCCTTTTTTTCTTCTCCACCATCATATTCTATTCCACCTATAGTGCTATGTCCATGGCTCACGCTCATGTATTGCGTGAAAGTTGAAAAGGTTTGAGAACGTCAAAAGTATGAAACAATTGCTTGGCTTGTCATCGGGGTTGTGCATGATGTGAATATTTTGTGTGCTGAAGATGGAGCATAGCCAGACTATATGATTTTGTAGGGATAACTTTCTTTGGCCATGTTATTTTGAAAATACATGATTGCTTTATTAGTAGGCTTGAAGTATTATTGTTTTATGTCAAATGATAGACTATTGCTTTGAATCACTCGTGTCTTAATATTCATGCCATGACTAGATATGTGATCAAGATTATGCTAGGTAGCATTCCACATCAAAAATTATCTTTATTATCATTTACCTACTCGAGGACGAGCAGGAATTAAGCTTGGGGATGCTGATACATCTCCGTCGTATCTATAATTTTTGATTGTTCCATGCCAATATTATTCAACTTTCATATACTTTTGGCAACTTTTTATACTATTTTTGGGACTAACATATTGATCCAGTGCCCAGTGCCAGTTCCTGTTTGTTGCATGTTTTTTGTTTCGCAGAATATCCATATCAAATGGAGTCCAAACAGAATAAAAACTAACAGAGATTTTTTTTGGAATATATATGATTTTTGGGAAGAAGAATCCACGCGAGACGATGCTCGAGGGGCCCACGAGGTAGGGGGCGCGCCCCTGACCCTCGTGGCCACCCTGTAAGGCGGTTGACGCCCTTCTTTCGCTGAAAGAAAGCTAATTTCCGGATAGAGATCGTGTCAAAATTTCAGCCCAATCGGAGTTACGGATCTCCGGGAATATAAGAAACGGTGAAAGGGAAGAATCTGAGAACGCAGAAACAGAAAGAGACAGAGAGATAGATCCAATCTCGGAGGGGCTCTCGCCCCTCCCGTGCCATGGAGGCCATGGACCAGAGGGGAAACCATTCTCCCATCAAGGGAGGAGGTCAAGGAAGAAGAAGAAGGAGGGGGGCTCTCTCCCCCTCGCTTCCGGTGGCACCGGAGTGCCACCGGGGGCCATCATCATCACCGCGATCTACACCAACACCTCCGCCATCTTCACCAACATCTCCATCACCGTCCCCCCTCTATCTACAGCGGTCCACTCTCCCGCAACCCGCTGTACCCTCTACGTGAACATGGTGCTTTATGCTTCATATTATTATCCAATGATGTGTTACCATCCTATGATGTCTGAGTAGATTTTTGTTGTCCTATCGGTGGTTGATGAATTGCTATGATTGATTTAATTTGCTTGTGGTTATGTTGTTGTCCTTTGGTGCCCATCATATGATTGCGCGCGTGGATCATACCCTAGGGTTAGTTGTATGTTGATAGGACTATGTATTGGAGGGCAAGAGTGACAGAAGCTTCAACCTAGCATAGAAATTGATGCATACGGGATTGAAGGGGGACCAATATATCTTAATGCTATGGTTGGGTTTTACCTTAATGAACATTAGTAATTGTGGATGCTTGCTAATAGTTCCAATCATAAGTGCATAGAATTCCAAGTTAGGGATGACATGCTAGCAGTGGCCTCTCCCACATAATACTTGCTATCGGTCTAGTAAAGTAGTCAATTGCTTAAGGGGCAATTTTGCAACTCCTACCACCACTTTTCCACACTCGCTATATTTACTTTATTGTTTCTTTATCTAAACAGCCCCTACTTTTTATTTACGTACTCTTTATTATCTTGCAAACCTATCCAACAACACCTACAAAGTACTTCTAGTTTCATACTTGTTCTAGGTAAAGCGAACGTCAAGCGTGCGTAGAGTTGTATCGATGGTCGATAGAACTTGAGGGAATATTTGTTCTACCTTTAGCTCCTCGTTGGGTTTGACACTCTTACTTATCGAAAACTGTTGCGATCCCCTATACTTGTGGGTTATCACGCCCCACCATCCCCGGCGACCACCGCCCCCACCCTGAACCCTAAGATAGATAGTGGGGTACCTCTCCGGCGAGCCCCCCTCCCCGCTACGGCTGGTTCTTCCTTAACTCCGGTGAGCCCCCCCACCCCCTGAAAATCGACTGACCCAAAAGTCGATTCAGTCGACTGAAGTGTAGCTAAATCGAAGCAGCATCACAAGCAAGAGCAAGAGCGAGAGTAGCAGCGCGAGCAAGAGCCAGAGTAAGAGCAGACCAGGCAGGGGACCGAGAGCAAGAGCAGACCAGCAGCCTGAGCGAGAGCTAAAGCAGTAGAAGCTCCTACTGATGTGGACGCTGCCGCCGAGGAAGCGACGCCGTGGAGGAAGTGGCCGGTGACGCTGCCATGGATGGAGCCGCGCCGTGTTGGCTCGGGACTGAGCGCCGGCAGCACCATGAGATCAAATCAAGAAGAAAATGCGGCAATTAGTGTACAACCTCTTTGGTGGCGCTGATTAGGCCGCAACTTCATCCGAGGAAACAGTGATGATGATGCTCTTCCGGTGGTGCATATGAAGACGGCGGTGTGGGAATGGAGGTGGCGAGAAAGACGAGGGGAACATTGAGGTAGATCCTTGGAGGTGGAGGATGGGGTGCCTGAACCGGCGGGACGACCAGATCGATGATGGATCCTCATCCGGTACGTTGGATGAGGGACGTCGAGGTGTTGCTGTGGACAACGTCGTCGGGGAAGAGGCTCCGGCTGGGTGGCAGACGGAGGAGGGTGTGGGGCTTCGCGGGTTTTCCCGGCCTCAGTGTACGAATGGGTGGGCGGATGGGATGGGAGTGGGGAACCATGGCTTAGGGACGTGCTTGTCCAAAATGTGGGGTAAGTTATGAAAGTACCCCCACCGATTTGAGGCGGTTCTTTTGGTTCAGGGGTATCACGGGCATTTCGCGTGTCGGGATTTCACAGGAGGTGGGAGTTTTTGCGCGTGTTGTAATTTTGGAATAGCAAGGCGCGGGTTGAGATGGAGGGAGTTGTCGGAGCACAACGAGACAAAGATATATCTTAAATATTTCGGGCTAACAAGACGCGGGTTGAAATTTCCGGACAAGCCTAACGTGTATTGTACCAAATCAATTCGCACTACAAATGTCATTCAAAACTTTGAATTCATGTTATGTTCAATTAAAATATTTCGCTACGTGTATACTGCATGCAATCTAGTACTCAAATGAACGTTTTAGTGCATTCCAAACGTATATACTACCGCTTCAATATGAACTAAATTTGAATTTGTTTCTCTATTTGAGTAAGATCTACAATAATGATTGTTGTGAAGTCAAAGCATTTGAATTCGTTTCTCTATTTTAATAAGATCAACAATCGTCATTATTGTCAAGTTAAACCATCGTTTGTGTATTATCTTCACAGCACACCACATGATTAGTCTCGAGTTACATATGAACTATGTGTACTATATGAACTCGAACTCGATTTTTTGAATCCACTTTATGTTGATTTCAAATCATAGTACATTTGAAGCTCTAGCTAGATCTTCACAAACTAAACCATGTCTCATATGTATAATGTGTTTATCACATTATGTATGGTGCCCCGCCCCCTACGCCTACAAGTATTTAGATGTGAGTTGCAAACACCACACATTACCACAAATTCAAATAAAATGTGAGAATGATCGATATATAGTATTGTTTAGATTGTTTGATATTTAGTTGTAAGCTGCAAACGCCACACATTATCAAAAACTCAAATAAAATGTGAGGTTGTTCGATGTATAGTATGGTTTAGATTGTTCGACATTTAGCTGTGAGTTGCAAACGCCATGCATTATCACATTATGGTATAACATGTGCAAAACCACAACGCGCGTATCACCGCTATATTCATGCATGCATATGTTTAAAACACTATGATCTCCTGTTCAAATATATGAATCCACTTTCATATCAAATTATGGTCTTTGTTAGTCTCTTACAACCACACAATCCTCTAACCTTTGTAGCTACCACTAACTTTCTCTCGTGCATGCACACGCCCTCCTCGCCCTCCCCCTCCCTTAGCATTCTATCCATCACGCACATTCATTTTATTTTCTTTAGGTCGTTCTCCCACAGTCTCCACAACTCCTTTCCGACACACACCTATCGATAAACCTCTCCAGCGATGTCTGCCTACAACATACACACGCACCTTCAATCTCCTCCTTTATGTGTCCTTGCCTCGTGTCTCTCATATGGTCCCACACACGTGTAAACTCTCGCCCCTCTTTTCATCGATATCACAACCGCACACTCCCCCCCCCCCTATCTAGCTAGTAGTTGGGCCTCTCGCACCACCTCCTAGCTCCATTCTCTCTGTCTATCCGTCTCTCTGGGCCTTATTTGCCTCCAACAAATGGACGTACACCGACTGATCTCCCGCTATACATATAGCTAGCTAGGTCCTTATAACTCGTTTTTCCCCACGCGTCGATCGATCTACCTCATTAGTTGTGTCTCTCCCTTCCTCCGACAAACAACAATTAATCTACCGGTCTAGTTAGGTTTGCTTACCAAACACATGGTTCCCCTTCATCATCCATGGATGTGTCTCAATAGATCTATCACGCACAGGCACATACAGAAACACATCCCCACTCTTATTGATAATATTGCAGTTCCACCCTCATTTTGTCTAGTAGGCCTCTCCCACCATCTTAGAGAAGCAACTCCATCACCCATCTAGCACTCTACCCCTCTCCCTCCCTCTCTCCTCTCTCTCTCTCTCTCTCTCTCTCTCTCTGTCCCATCCTATTTCCCATCCTTCAGTTATGTATAGACGTCGACCGATCTCCCTCAAGACATAGTTGGGTCTCTCCTTCTCAACACATATACGAGTCGTTCTACCTCTATAGTTAGGCCTCTGCCTGCCCCTCCCCCCACCCCCTCGCACACGCACACACTGATACATCGAGCTCTCTAGTCATGTCTCCCTGCCACACACAAACTTGACATGTGCCCTCTGACGTTCCGGTAGCTAGGTCAGTCACCCTATATCTTTGACTTGCATACACACACAATTTCGACGGCTCTCTTCATCGATCTCGCACCCACCCACTTGATCCTCTCTTTGACTCTATCGATATCTATGACCCATCCCTCTCTTCTCGTGGATCGCCCGACCCTCTATATATGATATGGATATCCCTCCATTTCACACACATTGCATGCAAAATTTTGTTTGAGATGTCATCGACACATATTCCCACAAATACATTCACGAAATCAACCTCCTCCCCCCAAAACAAAAAACACTCACGAACGCACAAGCCATTTGTCTAGGTTTGTATCTCTCACACACACCCACGTAGGTGGGGTACGTGCACGAAGAGAAGAGGTGCACGCACGGCGCACGTACTCCCGTCTCTTTCCCAACCACGCCCACGCGGGTACACGGTGGAGCTCATTTCTGTACGAAAAGGCAGCCCACGTGGTAACTTGACACGTGTACTGGTTGTCCACTAGATGGAGGGAGGATCGTCTACCACAGGTGAACAAACAAATTGCGACTTGATGTGTTATGTTAAAAAAGAGGCAAACCATGTGGGGCCTACCTTAGAGATAAGGCTCTATACACTGGAGTACTTTTGATGTGTCCCGTCAACTCACAGAACAAGGAGAAGCTTGCTTAGTATGCCCGCTGCCTCGCCCACACGCGCGGTGGCTCGCAGGACGAGGAGAAAATTTTACTAGTACTTCCTCCGTTTACTCCTCGTCCCTACCTTGGTTAGAGAGATTATCATATTGTTTGGAATATATGTCCTTTAGTAGATTTCAATATGAACTACTAGTACATACTCCAAACACTGATGTATATAGGCGTATTCTAGAGTGTAGATTCACTCATTTTGCTCTGTATGTAGTCCATATTGAAATAGACGTAATAGTACGCACTCGCCCACACCCCTCGACCCTCGCCACGGTGGACATGCAGCAATTCATTCGGTCTCATATAGCCAGAATGATATATACTGCAGTACCATTATTGCTCGACTTCCCGAAGAGGCGAAGAGCCAATCGCAAGGTTAATAGTTTGGAGATGCCAAGCGCAAGGTTTATAGGAGAACGAGTAGTAGGTGCCGCGTCAATTATAAAAAAAGTTTTTTTCTTCAGTGGCACGTACGCAATATAAATAGGTTCATATGGAGAGAAAAGGAAACCGCTCCAGTATATACATAGGCAGGACGAGCCTACACGGTTGCTTGCTGGGGTTGCTCTCTTCAGTTTTCACACTCTCTCGCACAAAACCACTGTGGCCACATCTCTAACATCCTGGCGGATCACGTCCACCGGGGGAAGGGGTGGATGCTTAGTGTAGATGCGGTAGCCGTCGCCGACGGTGAAAACCCACTGTCGGCATGTCCTGATCAGGGGTCCCCGCCATTCTCTCTCACAAAGCCGGTGAGGTTGCCTTCGTCCATTGCTCACTGTCGCGACGTGGGTAGTTGCCTTCTCCGGCTGCCCTCCTCTAGGTTGAGCTATGTCCCGACATCCCTCAAGTACAATGCCCTTTACAGCCGGCTTGCACCACTACTTCAGTGCTACCTCTTGAGCACTGCATTGGTTTTTCCTCGAAGAGGAAGGGATGATGCAGTAGAGTAGCGTAAGTATTTCCCTCAGTTTTTGAGAACCAAGGTATCAATCCAGTAGGAGGCTACGCGCGAGTCCCTCGTACCTACACAAAACAAATAAATCCTCGCAACCAACGCGATAAGGGGTTGTCAATCCCTACACGGCCACTTACGAGAGTGAGATCTTATAGATATGATAAGATAATATTTTAGGTATTTTTATGATAAAGATGCAAAGTAAAATAAAAGCAAGGTAAATAGCAAAGTATTAGAAGATTAATATGATGAAGATAGACCCGGGGGCCATAGGTTTCACTAGTGGCTTCTCTCAAGAGCATAAGTATTCTACGGTGGGTGAACGAATTACTATTGAGCAATTGACAGAATTGAGCATAGTTATGAGAATATCTAGGCATGATCATGTATATAGGCATCACGTCCGAGACAAGTAGACCGACTCCTGCCTGCATCTACTACTATTACTCCACTCATCGACTGCTATCCAGCATGCATCTAGAGTATTAAGTTAATGAAAAAAGAGTAACACCTTAAGCAAGATGACATGATGTAGAGGGATAAACTCAAGCAATATGATGAATACCCCATCTTGTTGTCCTTGATCGCAACAATACAATACGTGCCTTGCTGCCCCTACTGTCACTGGGAAAGGACACCTCAAGATTGAACCCAAACCTAAGCACTTCTCCCATTGCAAGAAAGATCAATCTAGTAGGCTAAACCAAACTGATAATTCAAAGAGACTTGCAAAGATA
Organism: Triticum aestivum; assembly: GCF_018294505.1. Lineage (NCBI taxonomy): Eukaryota > Viridiplantae > Streptophyta > Magnoliopsida > Poales > Poaceae > Triticum > Triticum aestivum. The sequence continues at coordinate 408,868,461 of NC_057794.1, forward strand.
ACCAATCATACATAAAATAATTCAGAGAAGATTCAAATATTGTTCATAGATAGACTTGATCATAAACCCACAATTCATCGATCTCAACAAACACACCGTAAAAAGAAGATTACATCGAATAGTTCTCCACAAGAGAGGGAGAGAACATTGTATTGAGATCCAAAAAGAGAGAAGAAGCCATCTAGCTAATAACTATGGACCCGTAGGTCTGAGGTAAACTACTCACACTTCATCGGAGGGGCTATGGTGATGATGTAGAAGCCCTCCGTGATCGATGCCCCCTCCGGCGAAGCTCCGGAATAGGCCCCAAGATGGGATCTCGTGGATACAGAAAGTTGCGGCGGTGGAATTAGGGCTTTGGCTCCGTATCTGATCGTTTGGGGGTACGTAGGTAGGAGGAAGGAGTACGTCGGTGGAGCAACAGGGGGCCCACGAGGGTGGAAAACGCGCCTGGGGGGTAGGCGCGCCCCCTACTTCGTGGCCTCCTCTTTTGTTTATTGACATAGGGTCCAAGTCCTTGGATCATGTTCGGTGAGAAAATCACATTCCCGAAGGTTTCATTCTGTTTGGACTCCGTTTGATACTCCTTTTCTTCGAAACCCTAAAATAGGAAAAAACAACAATTCTGGGCTGGGCCTCTGGTTAATAGGTTAGTCCCAAAAATAATATAAAAGTGGATAATAAAGCCCAATAATGTCCAAAACAGTAGATAATATAGCATAGAGCAATCAAAAATTATAGATACATTGGAGACGTATCAAGCATCCCCTAGCTTAATTCCTGCTCGTCCTCGAGTAGGTAAATGATAAAAACAGAATTTTTGATGCGGAGTGCTACTTGGCATAATTTTAATGTAATTCTTCTTAATTGTGGTATGAATATTCAGATCCGAAAGATTCAAGATAAAAGTTTAATATTGACATAAAAATAATAATACTTCAAGCATACTAATAAAGCAATCATGTCTTCTCAAAATAACATGGCCAAAGAAAGTTATCCCTACAAAATCATATAGTCTGGCTATGCTCTATCTTCACCACACGAAGTATTTAAATCATGCACAACCCTGATGACAAGCCAAGCAATTGTTTCATACTTTTGACATTCTCAAAACTTTTTCAATCTTCATGCAATACATGAGCGTGAACCATGGATATAGCACTATAGGTGGAATAGAATGGTGGTGTGGAGAAGACAAAAAGGGAGAAGATATTCTCACATCAACTAGGCGTAACAATGGGCTATGGAGATGCCCATCAATAGATATCAATGTGAGTGAGTAGGGATTGCCATGCAACGGATGCGCTAGAGTTATAAGTATATGGAAGCTCAACAAAAGAAACTAAGTGGGTGTGCATCCAACTCTCTTGCTCACGAAGACCTAGGGCAATTTGAGGAAGCCCATCATTGGAATATACAGGCCAAGTTTTGTAATGAAAAATTCCCACTAGTATATGAAAGTGACGAAATGAGAGACTCTCTACTATGAATATCATGGTGCTACTTTGAAGCACAAGTGTGGTAAAAGGATAGTAGCATTTCCGTTCTCTCTTTTTCCCTCATTTTTTTTATTTGGGCCTTTTCTCTTCTTTTTTTATGGCCTCTTTCCTTTCTTTTATTTTTTATTTTTCGTCCGGAGTCTCATCCCGACTTGTGCGGGAATCATAGTCTCCATCATCCTTTCCTCACTTGGGACAATGCTCTAATAATGATGATCATCACACTTTTATTTTCTTACAACTCAACAATTACAACTCGATACTTAGAACAAGGTATGACTCTATATGAATGCATCTGGCGCTGTATCGGGATATGCAATGACTCATGAGTGACATGTAAGAAAGAATTATGAACGGTGGCTTTGCCACAAATACGATGTCAACTACATGATCAGGCTAAGCAATATGACAATGATGGAGTGTGTCATAATAAACGGAACGGTGGAAGATTGCATGGCAATATATCTCGGAATGGCTATGGAAATTCCATAATAGGTAGGTATGGTGGCTGTTTTGAGAAAGGTATATGGTGGGTGTATGATACCGGCGAAAGGTGTGCGGTATTAGAGAGGCTAGCAATGGTGGAAGGGTGAGACTGCGTATAATCCATGGACTCAACATTAGTCATAAAGAACTCATATACTTATTGAAAAAATCTACAAGTTATCAAAGCAAAGTATTACGCGCATGCTCCTAGGGGGATAGATTGGTAGTAAAATACCATCGCTCGTCCCCGACCGCCACTCATAAGGAAAACAATCAATAAATAAATCATGCTCCGACTTCATCACATAACGGTTCACCATACGTGCATGCTACGTGAATCACAAACTTTAACACAAGTATTTCTCAAATTCACAACTACTCAACTAGCACAACTTCAATATCACCATCTTCATATCTCAAAACAATTATCAAGCATCAAACTTCTCATAGTATTCAACACACTCATAAGAAAGTTTTATTATTATTCTTGAATACCAAGCATATTAGGATTATTTAAGCAAATTACCATGCTAATTAAGGCTCTCAAAATAATATAAGTGAAGCATGAAAGATCAATAGTTTCTATAAAACAAATCCACCACCGTGCTCTAAAAGATATAAGTGAAGTACTAGAACAAAACTATATAACTCAAATGATATAAGCGAAGCACATAGAGTTTTCTAACAAATTCTAAATCATGTATGGCTCTCTCAAAAGGTTTGTACAGCAAGGATGATTGTGGTAAACTAACAAATAAAGACTCAGATAATACAAGACGCTCCAAGCAAAACACATATCAAGTGGTGAATACAAATATACCTCCAAGTAAAGTTACCGATAGAAGTAGACGAAAAGAGGGGATGCCTTCCGGGGCATCCCCAAGCTTTGGCTGTTAGGTGTCCTTAGATTATCTTGGGGGTTCCATGGGCATCCCCAAGATTAGGCTCTTGCCACTCCTTGTTCAATAATCCATCAAATCTTTACCCAAAACTTGAAAACTTCACAACACAAAACTCAAAGTAGAAAATCTCGTGAGCTCCGTTAGCGAAAGAAAACAAAAGACCACTTCAAGGTACTGTAATGAACTCATTATTTATTTATATTGGTGTTAAACCTACTGTATTCCAACTTCTCTATGGTTTATAAACTACTTTACTAGCCATAGATTCATCAAAATAAGCAAACAACACACGAAAAACAAAATCTGTCAAAAACAGAAAAGTCTGTAGTAATATGTAGCTAGATCAAGATATGGAACCCCAAAAATTCTAAAATAAGTTGCTGGACGTTAGGAATTTATCTATTAATCATCTGCAAAAAGAATTAACTAAATAGAAATTTCCAAATAAAAATGGCAGCAGTTCTCGTTAGCGCTAAAGTTTCTGTTTTTTTACAGCAAGATATCAAGACTTTCCCCAAGTCTTCCCAACGGTTCTACTTGGCACAAACACTAATTAAACACAAAAAACACAACCTAAACAGAGGCTAGATAAATTATTTATTACTAAACAGGAGCAAAAAGCAAGGAATAAAAATAAAATTGGGTTGCCTCCCAACAAGCGCTATCGTTTAACGCCCCTAGCTAGGCATAAAAAGCAAGGGTAGATCTAGGTATTGCCATCTTTGGTTGGTAATTCTTCAATGAGGCATCTACCATCCTTAGGAATTTCTTTATTTTTAGTTATTATGAAACTTTTAGGCACAATATCAAAAAATTCATTTGTGACAAATGGTTCCTTAATGATAGCAACAAGATTGGGATGAATACTTATAGATTTTAGATATGCGGTTTCCTTACTAGAGGATTCACCCTTATTTTTAGGAACATACATAAGCTTGGAAATTTTAGTAGGAGGACTTGGAGTATTCTTTACGGAAGAAAAAGCAGTTCCCAAGTTGGTGATGATACCCTCAAGTTTATCGATTCTAGTGGAATCATGATTTATTTTCTCATTAACCATGGGTTCCTTCTCTTTAATACTTTTCAAAGTGACTCCTGATGAAGCTATGTACCTAGGGTAGGGTCACGGACCTGTCCTAACTGCCCTACCCAAGGACACCTCTAGAATAAATCACCTTTCAATCGACTTGGAGGTGTTCCACTCGACAGACTCGAAGACATTCGACCAAGAAGCAATTACTCGACCAAGATCCAACAACTCGACGGCCAGGAGACCTAAAGTCACTCCGCACGCTAACGGTTGGTCATTAAGTAGCTTTTATGGTCATCATAGCACTTTATTACTAGCGTTATTAGTAACGCCCTACCTTAATGTACATTGAACCCTTCGTAACGTGGGCTGGCCGGGGTCCTGGCGCACTCTATATAAGCCACCCCCCTCCTCCGAGACAAGGGTTCGCACCTCTGTAACTCATACTCACATAATCCAGTCGACCGCCTCCGGGCTCCGAGACGTAGGGCTTTTACTTCTTCCGAGAAGGGCCTGAACTCGTAAACCTTGCGTCCTTACAACCTCTCCATAGCTAAGACCTCGCCTCTCCATACTTACCCCCCTACATCACTGTCAGAGTTAGAACCACGACAGTTGGTGCCCACCGTGGGGCTAGGAGTCTTAGCGCCTAGTTTGAGAAGTTGCAATTTTTTCCGATCTCCTTGATCATGGTTTCGAGCGGAGCTTTGGTGGAGAGCCGCAAGATCCGTCTCGGCGCGCTCACGTTCATCGCCGACGACTCCGCTTGGCTTCAGGAGGCTCCACTCGATGTCGACGCGCTCCCCGTCCACGGAGCGACGCAATTTCGCACGTGCGTCCGTGGTGTCCTCCTACGGCAGCCGTCGACCCAGTATCGGTCGGCTCCCATGGCATCTCCCCGCCCTGTTTCTCGCCGGCGCAAACGCTCCGGTCGGTCGAGGCTTCAGAGGTGGGTGAGGCATGCGGTGGCCCGCCAGTCGGCCACCCCACAAGTCGCGGCAATCGAGCCCGACGAATCCCTCTACGGCCTGTTCGACTGGCTCCGCAGAGACCGCATCCGAATGCGATAGGAGTGACCCAGCTGCAGAGGTTCTGGTGATCGATGGGCCACACAGTCCTCCCGGTTTCCCCCGCGTTGACGGAGGCGCGGATGGGGGCGACCCGTCGCGTCCTCACGAGGAGTATCTCCCCGAGCCTCTCACGTCGTTGCAGCGGGAGGAACTTCGCCGCCGGAACATGGATGCACTCCACACTCCTATCATTGGAGAAACCCCTGAGGCCCAAGCCTTGGAGGACGCGCGCTTGGCTAACTTGGCCGAGCGCACTCGACTGGAGAATCTCCAGCGAATACTCGACAAGCGAGCGCGTCAACGGGCTCCAGAATCCAGTCGATGTCAACTCTTTCTGCCCCCACAGGTATATCGTACTCCGATTCAGAATTTGGCGGCTGCGGCCCGTATAGTAGAGTCGATTCAGCCCTCCTAGTCAGAGGCTGGCAGAGGCTTGTTGCAAATCAGAGCGTTGCTCCGGGCAGCGGGAGACCAGAATTCCGTTGTTTCTCAGTCGCGGAACAGGATCCACAGTCGATCCATTGCAGCAGATACAGTCCAGTTGGCTCACAGCCCAAGATCGCCTCCGAGGCGTGAGGGACGTGGAGACCGGCGTGATCAGTACAGAAGGAATGAGCAGTATGATCACCGATTCGATCGTGATGATCGACGTCGAGTGCCAACCCCTCCCCTGAGGAGTGGATCATATGTGCCTCGACAGCAGGTGGACAGACACCCTCATAGTGTTGGGCGGAGAATGCCAGTCGACCCCAGGGAACCAAGCTTTGATGCGAGATCCATTCTCGTTCAAGGTTTGGTCGACAGGAATAGAGCTCATCGAGAAGGCCACGACAGAGATGCGCCTACCAGTAGCAGAGTACATGTTTCAGGGCCGGAGTGTTTCAGTCGAGCCATCAGAGCCGCTGTAATTCCTCCCAACTTCAGGTTGGCGACTGGAGTTAGTAAGTTCACTGGTGAGTCCAAGCCCGATACTTGGCTCGAAGATTACTGAGTGGCTGTCCAGATTGGCGGTGGGAACGATGAGGTAGCTGTGAAGCACCTGCCTCTCATGTTAGAAGGCTCGGCTAGAGCGTGGCTGAATCAGTTAGCACCCAGCAGCATTTACACTTGGGAGGATCTCTCCCGAGTGTTTGTCACCACATTTGAAGGAACATGCAAGCGACCTGTAGGCCTTACGGAATTGCGGTCTTGCGTGCAGAAACCGAATGAAACTCTGAGGGATTACATCCAGAGGTGGATCACATTGCATCACACAGTTGAAAATGTACCAGATCGTCAAGCAGTTTGTGCCTTTAAAGAAGGCGTTAAGTACAGAGAATTGAATCTGAAGTTCGGTCGAACCGGAGAGATGTCTCTGAATTGGATGATGGAGATTGCCACCAAATACGCTAATGGTGAAGATGATGATCGACTCCGGAGTGGCAAGCATAAAGCAGTCGCCCAGGAAACCGGAGGAAATTCCAGTCGGAAACAGAAGCGGAAAGCCGAGCCAGCCGCTCCTGGGGAGGCCCTGGCCGTAACCCAGGGAAAATTTAAGGGAAAACCCAAAGGACCTTGGAACCCCAAGAAAGTTAAAGACCAAGATGGAAATGATGTTTTGGATCTACTGTGTCACATCCACACCAAGAAAGATGAAGAGGGTAAACTCATTTACCCAAAGCATACCACTCGACAGTGTCGGCTTCTGATCCAGCAGTTTCAGGGCAAGCAGTCCAAAGATAAGGAAAAGGAGTCGGACAAAGTTGAGGACAAGGAAGATAGTGACGATGGGTACCCCCAGGTCAATTCCACCCTGATGATTTTTGCTGATGTTGAGAGCAAAAGTTGACTGAAGGTTATTAACCGTGAGGTAAATATGGTTGCTCCGGCAACACCCAATTATCTGAAGTGGTCCAGACTGCCATCACATTCGACCAGTCTGATCACCCTACGCACATTGCCACCCCTGGGAGGCAAGCTCTGGTGGTCGACCCAGTTGTCGAAGGCACTCGACTGACCAAAGTCCTGATGGATGGAGGCAGCGGTTTGAACATACTGTATGCAGAAACATTGAAAGGGATGGGCATTCTGATGTCCAGGCTCAACACCAGTAACATGAGTTTCCATGGATTCATTCCTGGGAAGAAAGCCGAGTCACTCGGCCAAATTGCTCTTGATGTGGTTTTCGGTGATTCCAAGAATTACCGCAAGGAAAAGTTGACATTCGAAGTTGTGGATTTCCAAATTGCTTATCACGCTATTTTGGGCAGGCCAGCTTATGCACGCTTCATGGCTCGACCATGTTATGTGTATCTCAAATTGAAGATGCCTGGTCCCAAAGGTGTGGTCACTGTTATAGGCAATCGGAAGAAAGCAGAAGAGTGTTTTCAGAAATGCTCAAAGATTGCTGACACTCAGATGGCGGTGGTCGAGCTGCAAGAGTATCAGAAGACTGCAGATCCGAGTGAGTTTCTATGAGCTAAGAAGCCTGCTTCAGAATCAGCTTTTCAGTCGTCCGGTGAAACGAAGGCAGTTCACATTCACCCGACCGATCCAAACGCTGCTCCGACTCACATCTCAATGATGGTCGACTCCAAATAGGAAGAATCGCTCATCCAGTTCCTCCGTGAGAATTGGGACATCTTCGCATGGAAGCCTGCTGACATGCCTGGAGTTCCCAGGGGGCTGGCTGAGCACCATCTACGAGTCGACCCAAAATTTAAACCTGTGAAAGAACATCCTCGACGGTCCGCCGTCCAGAAGAGGAAGGCCATTGGCGAGGAGGTGGCTCGGCTCTTAGCAGCGGAGTTCATTTGAGAAATTTACCACTCCGAGTGGCTCGCCAATGTTGTCATGGTCCCCAAGAAGGACAAGTCACTTCGCATGTGCATTGATTTCAAGCATGTCAATCGGGCCTGCCCGAAAGATCATTTTCCTCTCCCCCGCATCGACTAGATAGTCAACTCAACTGCGGGATGTGAGCGTTTGTCTTTCCTAGACGCCTATTCCGGGTACCATCAGATCCGTCTGTACGGGCCCGACGAGATCAAAACAGCTTTCATCACTCCATCCGGGTGCTTCTGTTATGTCACCATGCTGTTCGGCCTCAAGAATGCTGGAGCCACGTTCATGAGGATGATTCAGAAGTGTTTGCTCACTCAAATCAGTCGGAATGTGGAGGCATACATGGATGATATTGTGGTCAAGTCACGGAAGGGTTCCGACCTGCTGACTGACCTTGCTGAAACCTTTGCCAACCTCAGGAGGTATGATATCAAGCTCAATCCGTCAAAGTGCACGTTTGGAGTTCCAGGTGGGAAGTTACTCAGTTTTCTCGTTTCCGAACGGGGAATCGACGCCAATCCTGAAAAAATTGGTACTATACTCCGGATGAAACGTCATGTGCGTGTGCATGACGTCCAGAAGCTTACGGGATGCTTGGCCGCTTTAAGTCGATTCATCTCTCGCCTCGGTGAAAAGGCATTGCCTCTTTACCGATTGATGAAGAAGTCCGACAAGTTCGAGTGGACTCCAGAAGCTGATGCAGCATTTACAGAGCTCAAAGCTCTGCTCTCCACCATGCCGGTGCTTGCTGCCCCAATCAGCAAGGAGCCTTTGCTGATTTACATTGCAGCCACAGGATAAGTTGTCAGTACAGTACTTACGGTCGAGCGGGAAGAAGAAGGAAAGGCCTTCAAAGTTCAGCGCCCAGCATATTATGTTTCTGAAGTTTTGACTCCTTCAAAGCAAAGATATCCTCATTACCAGAAGCTTGTATATGGGATTTATATGACCACGAAGAAGGTTGCACATTACTTCTCTGATCATTCCATTACAGTCGTCAGCGACGCTCCACTATCAGAGATTTTGCACAACAGAGATGCAACTGGTCGAGTGGCCAAATGGGCGATTGAACTTCTTCCCCTAGATATCAAGTTTGAGGCAAAGAAAGCTATCAAGTCCCAAGCAATTGCATATTTCGTCGTCGAGTGGATCGAGCAGCAACTTCCGACTCAAGTTCACTCGGAGCACTAGACCATGTTCTTCGATGGATCTAAGATGCTGAATGGTTCCGGTGCTGGGGTAGTATTGGTTTCCCCCTAAGGATATAAGCTCAGATATGTTCTCCAGATTCACTTCGATTCCTCCAATAACGAAGCAGAATATGAAGCACTTTTGTATGGGTTGTGCATGGCCATTTCACTCGGCATCCGTCGCCTCATGGTCTATGGCGACTCAGATTTGGTGGTTAATCAGGTGATGAAAGAATGGGACATCAGAAGTCCAGCTATGACTGGTTATTGCAATGCAGTGAGAAAGTTAGAGAAGAAATTCGAGGGGTTAGAGCTTCATCACATCCCCCGACTGAAAAATCAAGCGGCTGATGATTTGGCAAAGATAGGCTCCAAGAGAGAAGCCATCCCCAGCAATGTGTTTTTGGAACACGTCCACTTGCCATCAGTCCAAGAAGATCCTTTTACAGATGAAGCCCCGCAGCCAAAGAGCGCCACAGATCCGACTGAAGTTGAAATTCCGGTGGTGGTCGACCTAATCATGGAAGTTTTGGCAATCACCCCTAACTGGACGATACCGTACATCACGTATATCCTGATAAAGGAACTCCCGGAGGACGAAGAAGAGGCCCGACAGATCGTCCGTCGATCCAAGGCCTTTACAGTCATAAAGGGACAGTTGTATAGAGAAAGCGCGACTGGAGTCGGTCAGAAGTGTATAACACCAGAAGAAGGTCAGATAATCCTTGATGATATCCACTCGGGGACCTGTGGTCATCATGCGTCCTCTTGGACCATTGTGGCTAAAGCATACCGAGCGGGATTTTACTGGCCAAGAGCGAATGAAATGGCAAAAGAGATAGTCGACAAGTGTGAAGGGTGCCAGTTCTACTCCAACATGTCGCACAAGCCTGCATCAGCCCTGAAGACCATTCCACTCGTCTGGCCCTTCGCTGTTTGGGGACTGGACATGGTTGGCCCACTGAGAACAGGCAGGAGCGGTTTCACACATGTGCTTGTGGCAGTCCACAAGATTACCAAATGGATTGAAGCTAAGCCTATCAAGAATCTTGATGCTTGCACTGCTACCAGTTTCGTCAGAGAGTTAACATTCAGATATGGAGTCCCACATAGCATCATCATCGACAATGGGTCAAACTTTGATTCATACAAGTTCAGAGCTTTTTGCGCCTCTCAAGGCACACGAGTCGACTACGCATCGATCGCCCACCCCCAGTTGAATGGACAAGCAGAAAGGGCAAATGGTCTGATTCTTAAAGGACTAAAGCCTCGGCTGATGCGTGATCTCAAGCACGCAGCAGGCACTTGGGTCGACGAGCTTCCGTCGGTTCTGTGGGGATTGAGGACTACCCCGAATAGGTCGACTAGAAGAACTCCGTTCTTTCTGGTTTACGGAGCGGAAGCAGTCCTGCCGAGTGATCTACTTCATAATGCACCCCGAGTCGAGCTTTATACCGAAGATGAAGCAGAACAAGCCCGGCAAGATGCAGTCGACCTCCTGGAATAAGAAAGAGAAATGGCTATGATCCGATCGACCATTTATCAGCAAGACTTGCGTCGATTCCATGCCATAAATGTGAAGAGTCGAGCCTTCCAAGAAGGAGATTTGGTCCTCCGAGTGGATCAACAGAAACCACACAAGATCGCTCCTACTTGGCAAGGTCCCTTCATCATCAGCAGAGTCCTCCACAATGGAGCGTATCACCTTTACAATGTCGATCGCCAGATCGATGAGCCACGAGCTTGGAATGCAAAACTGCTCCGCCCCTTTCACACTTGAATTCTCACTCGGATGAGATGTAATAAGAAAAACTTCTGTAGTCTATTTATCAAAGACAAGAGTGTTACAAATTTTCCTATAATTGTTGTTTCTTTTGTTTGCGTGTGAAATCCCCCAGTGGGTGGCTTAGCTGCGAATCCGTTTCGCCTAAGTTTGTAAAAAAAATCCTACCGAGTGGCGAGCCAGACTCCCACTCGGAGGCTTAGCTGCAGCCCAGTGCTCGCCTAAGTGTTTAAAAATCCTACCGAGTGGAGAGCAAACCTCCCACTCGGAGGCTTAGCTGCAGCCCAGTGCTCGCCTAAGTGTTTGAAAATCCTACCGAGTGGAGAGCAAACCTCCCACTCGGAGGCTTAGCTGCAGCCCAGTGCTCGCCTAAGTGTTTAAAAATCCTACCGAGTGGAGAGCAAACCTCCCACTCGGAGGCTTAGCTGCAGCCCAGTGCTCGCCTAAGTGTTTAAAAATCCTA
>NC_057794.1:408879775-408880098 GCF_018294505.1 Triticum aestivum
GTGGGTGGCTTAGCTGCGAATCCGTTTCGCCTAAGTTTGTAAAAAAAATCCTACCGAGTGGCGAGCCAGACTCCCACTCGGAGGCTTAGCTGCAGCCCAGTGCTCGCCTAAGTGTTTAAAAATCCTACCGAGTGGAGAGCAAACCTCCCACTCGGAGGCTTAGCTGCAGCCCAGTGCTCGCCTAAGTGTTTAAAAATCCTACCGAGTGGAGAGCAAACCTCCCACTCGGAGGCTTAGCTGCAGCCCAGTGCTCGCCTAAGTGTTTAAAAATCCTACCGAGTGGTGACCCAAACTCCCACTCGGAGGCTTAGCTGCAGCCCAGT
>NC_057794.1:408880806-408927915 GCF_018294505.1 Triticum aestivum
AGCAGACCTCCCACTCGGGGGCTTAGCTGCAGTCCAGTACTCGCCTAAGTTTGAAAAAATCCTACCGAGTGGATAGCGGACCTCCCACTCGGGGGCTTAGCTGCAGCCCAGTACTCGCCTAAGTTTGAAAAAATCCTACCGAGTGGAGAGCAGACCTCCCACTCGGGGGCTTAGCTGCAGTCCAGTACTCGCCTAAGTTTTTAAAATCCTACCGAGTGGAGAGCAGACCTTCCACTTGGGGGCTTAGCTGCAGTCCAGTACTCGCCTAAGTACGAAACACATCTCAATCCTCAAGGACGACGAGGGGCGGGTCGACTGCCACCTTCTCCTGGAGAGCTTCGCCACAAATACAAGACATGGGTCAACTACTTCCCTCTCCTTTGGAACTGCGCTGCGAGTGCAAAAGTTGTCTCGAATGAAGAATGGGTTCACTCAGCAGGAGATTCACAAAGATATTCAACGGTAAACCAAGTTCAGATAAATTCTAAAGGTTCTAGACCACAGATCGAAGTACTCGGGCATGCAGCCCGAAAAAGTTTAAGGGTTACAAAAACCACTCGGCATTCCGAGGCAAATTTAGGGTGGGACATAAGAGTTTGTTCACTCCACGGGAGGAGGGCTGGCAAGCTCGACGAACTCATCCAGGTCGACGCCATCGGCTATCCGAGTGGCTGCAGCGATGAAAGTCTCCATAAAGGTTCGGAAGTCATGCTTTTGGGTGTTGGCGACCTTGATTACTGCCAGCTTGTCTTGTCGCACCTCCTTGCAGTGGACACGAACCAAGGACAGAGCCACATCAGCGCCACACCGAGCAGAAGACTTCTTCCACTCCTGCACTCGGTCAGGGATTCCGTTAAGTCGAGTCATCAGAGACTCGAGATCGTTTTGGAGCGTAGCCTCTGGCCAAAGCGCCGGGTCGATCCGTGACATGGCGAACTTCAGTCGAGCCAAGTAGTCCACAACACCGTCGATGCGAGATTCCAGTCGGAGCAGATTCATGGCAGTTTCATCTTTCACGGGAGAGTTGATTGGATCCAAACCTGGTTCGATCCGCCCAGTCTCCTCTTCAAAGTTCTGGCAAAACTCTGCATTCACGATCCAAGGATAAGTCAATTTTCATACACTGAGTCGACACAAAAAACACCAGTCGGAACTGAATGTGCACCTTCAAGCTTGATGTACAACTTCTTGGCGGGGCTCCTCAAGTAGCTCTCCAGATCGTCCCTCCTGCGAGCGATGCCTTCCATCTTTTCGTTCAGGTTGAGGTTATCCTTCTTCCAACGTGTACACTCCCTATTGGCTTCATTCAGAGCGGTCTTCAGCCTGGTATTCTCTTCTTCTAACTGGCCGATCGAAGCCAGCTTCTTTTCGGCTAGAGCGCTCTTGTCGTCAGCCTCCTTACGGGCAGCAGCCAAGTCCTGATCCTTCTTCGCCAGATCTTCTCTCAGTTTTTCTGCAAAGAAATGATGATTGATTCGGAAATAGCAGAAGGGTACTCAAGCCTAAAAACTAACCAGTCGACAAAATCGTCTTACCTGCGGCGCCGTCTTTGACCTTTTGCAGCTCTGTCCTGGCTAGCTCCAAATCAAGGTTCAGTTGAATCTGCTGCTTCTCTAAGTCAGCAAAGCGAGCTCCAAGATCGCAAGATTTCTGAAATCAAAGGGGAGAAGTTATCGTTACAGCAAAAAAACAACAACAAAGGCAATAAATACTAAGACTACGGTCGACTGCCAGCAGTCCACCATAGTCTCGGGGACTACACCCAGTGGGTGCACTTAGCGTGCCCCCACCGGTTCTGATCCACTCGACCGGCCCGCCGAAGTCGAGTTCAAAAAAAAAGAGAAAGAAAGTAGAACTCAGACTACAGTCGACTGCCAGCAGTCCACCATAGTCTCGGGGACTACACCCAGTGGGTGCACTTAGCGTGCCCCCACCGGTTTTGGTCCCACTCGACCGGCCCGCAGAAGTCGAGTGGAAGAGACAAACTACCAGTTTGGTTTATACATTCAGCAAAATGCAAAGACTACAGTCGACTGCCAGCAGTCCACCATAGTCTCCACTAGTCCAAAACTTCAATCGACGCACCTAGTGGGTGTATAGACGCAAAGATTTTCGGAAAGAATCTTCAGATAGCCGACTAACCTGAACGTTGCTCTGGAGAGCCGAGCTGGCATCATAGGCGGCTTAGCTGGCATCCCGCACCATCTTCATCTTCTCCATCATAATGCTCGCCTGGCGTATGGCTTCCCTAGCAGCATTCACCTCGTCCTCTAGGACATGATGGGTCGCAAAAATTGAAGGCGGGTCGACAGGGGCCTGACCAGTCGAAGAAGAATGCAAGGCACTCGACAGGGGCTCCGCGAAGGTAACAGAACCCCGATTGACGTCACCAGTGTCCTGAACGACTAGTTCCGCCCTCGGCGTCGACTGTAGCGCCTCACTTGCAGGAGCTCGCCTACTCTTCCTCGTCAAAGACCTCTCGGGCTCTTCATCATCATCAAGGAGGTCAATAATGTTGGGAGCTGTGCAAAGTTCAAATTGCTAAAATCACGTCACCCAGTGATGCACGATGTAGTTGAATCGACCAAAGAAAGATAGTATGGCGGAAATCATACCTGGATTAGAAGTGACCGCATCCTCCATCACCTCATCATCATCCCTGTAAGCTGAGGTCCCGGAAGTGGCAGCGCTAACAATTCCAAAGTTCGTCCAGTTAAAACAAGAAAAACAAACAACGCGGAGCGTCGAGTGAATACAAGGAGAGACACTCACGCGGAGGCGACAGGGATATCGATCTTGATCTTTGGCAGTGCCTTCCGAGTCTTCGGCTCTGCAACTTTGGGGTGTTTTGGCGCCTTCTCAGTCGGGGTTGGTGAAGAGACCCGAGGACGCTTCGAAGACTGGCCAGCCTGAGCAGTTGCCTTGTCGCGGGCACTCGGCCGTTCTTGGTCAAGCTTGGATCGTCTCTCTATGCGAGGAGGCGACTCGACTTCTTCCCCATCACTTGAGTCGTCACTTCCACCATCCCCTTCACCATCAGAAGTCCACTCGCCACTTTCGCCACCACTCGCCTTGCCTTCCAGAGCTTGCTCTTGCTCCTCGTTGGGCATCGAATACATTTCAGTAATGGCCTGAAAGAAAGTAGGGAGAACAAAGTCAGTCGACGCAATACAGACAGCTGCGCGAGTGAATTTGGATTATAAGCAAAAACTTAGAATCAGACCTGCTCTGGTGCACGCGACTGGTCGAATGGGAGATCTCTCCTGGCTCCTCTGGGATTGTCCTTGTTCCCAGTAATGCTCGACAGCCACTTCTCCAGCGTGTCGTCATCGACCTCCTCCAGGTAGATCTGAGTGGAGTCTTCTAGACCCGAATACATCCACATCGGGTGGTCTCGGGCTTGGAGAGGCTGGATGCGCCGCTGAAGGAAGACCTCCAAGAGATCCATACCAGTGACCCCGTCACGAATGAGCTGGACCACTCGGTTGACCAACACCTTCACGTGCGCCTTCTCCTCTGGGAGCACCTTCAAAGGGGAGGGTTTTTTCCACTCGGTCCATGGTAAAGGGAGGGAGGCCAGTCGATTGCCCTGGCGTCAACTGGTCTTTGCAGTAGAACCAGGTCGACTGCCATCCGCGAACTGAATCGGGAAGAATCATGGCCGGAAAGGAGCTTTTTCCCCTCGTCTGGATGCCAAGACCCCCACACATCTGGATCACTTGGGTCCTCTCGTCACTCGGATTAGCCTTTTTCACTGTCTGGGAGCGACAAGTGAAAATATGCTTGAAAAGACCCCAGTGAGGTCGACAACCCAAGAAGTTCTCACACAAGGAAATGAACGCGGCAAGATAAATGGTTGAGTTGGGGGTAAAATGGTGGAGTTGAGCCCCAAAGAAGTTCAGGAACCCTCAGAAGAAAGGATGAGGAGGCAAGGAAAACCCACGGTCGACGTGGGTGGCAAGAAGAACGCGCTCACCCTCCTGGGGTTGCGGCTCGGATTCCTTCCCCGGAAGCCGCGTCGAGTCGTAGGGGATCAGCCCTCCCTCGGCCAGGTCGTTGAGGTCTTCTTGGGAGATCCTCGAGTGGATCTAGTCGCCCTGGATCCAACCCTTCGGCAGGCCAGTCCGCGAGGAAGATCCGCCCCGGCTCGTCGCCTTCCCCTTTGACCTCGCCGTCGCCTTCTTTGCCCGCTCCGGAGCCGCTGTCTTCTCCTTCACCATTGTCGCCGACGAGACGCGTGTGGCGCGGTGGCGCTGGAGCGAGAGCAAGCGCTGAGAAGAGGCGTGAGGAGGAGAAGAGATAATGGGGCGCACTGTTCGGGAGACTCCGGTCCAACGCCTTATATGAGGCCGCTTCCGAGTGGCTGACAGGTAGGCCCATATGGCTCTGTCAAAACCCGTAACGACCGCACGAGCGATACGTGGCGAAAAAGGTGGCACGGGGATCGAGGCGGCTCCGCTCTATCATCCGATTACTGCGGCCTCCCCCGTCCCGCGCGCTTCCCAAAATTCAGATCCCACTAAATCCGCGGGCAGCAAATAACTTGTCAAACCAAAGATCTCCTCCGCACCGTCACTCGGAGCCTTACAAGTAAAGAAACTCACTCGGCGAAGAATTAAGAATGGATCAAGGCGACTGAAAAGGGAGTTGTTGTCATCACTCAGGTCCGTTGATCCCAAACAAGATATGCTCACGGCATAGAAAATGAGTCGGAGAAGTCCTCAACTCCTCCCCCACTCAAACCTCGATCCATTCGGGGGCTAATGATGAAGCTATGTACCTAGGGTAGGGTCACGGACCTGTCCTAACTGCCCTACCCAAGGACACCTCTAGAATAAATCACCTTTCAATCGACTTGGAGGTGTTCCACTCGACAGACTCGAAGACATTCGACCAAGAAGCAATTACTCGACCAAGATCCAACCACTCGACGGCCAGGAGACCTAAAGTCACTCCGCATGCTAACGGTCGGTCATTAAGTAGCTTTTATGGTCATCATAGCACTTTATTACTAGTGTTATCAGTAATGCCCTACCTTAATGTACATTGAACCCTTCGTAACGTGGGCTGGCCGGGGTCCTGGCGCACTCTATATAAGCCACCCCCTCCTCCGAGACAAGGGTTCGCACCTCTGTAACTCATACTCACATAATCCAGTCGACCGCCTCCGGGCTCCGAGACGTAGGGCTTTTACTTCTTCCGAGAAGGGCCTGAACTCGTAAACCTTGCGTCCTTACAACCTCTCCATAGCTAAGACCTCGCCTCTCCATACTTACCCCCCTACATCACTGTCAGAGTTAGAACCACGACAACTCCTACTTTAGATCCATATTGAGAGATTCGGTTGTGGATCTTTTTATCCAAATTTTCAATTGACTCTACGGTAGCAACCTTATTTTCAATAATTTCAAGCCTTTGCATTACATGCTCCAAAGTTAATACAGTTCCATTAACCAAAAGAGGTGGTGAGCCAAATAAATCTATCATAGCATTATAAGAGTCAAAAGTGTGGCTACCCAAGAAATTCCCTCTGGTAATGGTATCAAGGACATATATGTACCAAGGAGCAACACCTACATAAAAATTGTGAAGAAGAATGGAAGTAGATTGCTTCCTGGTAGATCTATTTTGAGCATTGCAAGTTCTATACCAAGTGTCTTTTAAATTTTCTCCCTCCCTTCGTTTAAAGTTTAGAACTTCATTCTCGGGAGACAACGGAGAAGATAGAGGACTCACCATAACGACAAGAAAACGGAAAAGAGGCAAATAGAGAAAGAGAGGGAGGATAGAGAGAGAGGGCGAATAAAACGGCAAGGGTGAAGTGGGGGAGAGGAAAACGAGAGGCAAATGGCAAATAATGTAATGCGGGAGATAGGGATTGTGATGGATACTTGGTATATTGACTTTTGCGTAGACTCCCCGGCAACGGCGCCAGAAATCCTTCTTGCTACCTCTTGAGCACTGCGTTGGTTTTTCCCCGAAGAGGAAGGGATGATGCAGCAGAGTAGCGTAAGTATTTCCCTCAGTTTTTGAGAACCAAGGTATCAATCCAGTAGGAGGCTATGCGCGAGTCCCTCGTACCTGCACAAAACAAATAAATCCTCGCAACCAACGCGATAAGGAGTTGTCAATCCCTACACGGCCACTTACGAGAGTGAGATCTGATAGATATGATAAGATAATAGTTTTGGTATTTTTATGATAAAGATGCAAAGTAAAATAAAAGCAAGGTAAATACCAAAGTATTAGAAGATTAATATGATGAAGACAGACCCGGGGGCCATAGGTTTCACTAGTGGCTTCTCTCAAGAGCATAAGTATTCTACGGTGGGTGAACGAATTATTGTTGAGCAATTGACAGAATTGAGCATAGTTATGAGAATATCTAGGCATGATCATGTATATAGGCATCACGTCCGAGACAAGTAGACCGACTCCTGCCTGCATCTACTACTATTACTTCACTCATCGACCGCTATCCAGCATGCATCTAGAGTATTAAGTTAATGAAACCAGAGTAATGCCTTAAGCAAGATGACATGATGTAGAGGGATAAACTCATGCAATATGATGAAAACCCCATCTTGTTATCCTCGATGGCAACAATACAATACGTGCCTTGTTGCCCCTACTGTCACTGGGAAAGGACACCGCAAGATTGAACCCAAAGCTAAGCACTTCTCCCATTGCAAGAAAGATCAATCTAGTAGGCCAAACCAAACTGATAATTCGAAGAGACTTGCAAAGATAACCAATCATACATAAAAGAATTAAGAGAAGATTCAAATATTGTTCATAGATAGACTTGATCATAAACCCACAATTCATCGGTCTCAACAAACACACTGCAAAAAGAAGATTACATCGAATAGTTCTCCACAAGAGAGGGGGAGAACATTGTATTGAGGTCCAAAAAGAGAGAAGAAGCCATCTAGCTAATAACTATGGACCCATAGGTCTGAGGTAAACTACTCACACTTCATCGGAGGGGCTATGGTGATGATGTAGAAGCCCTCCGTGATCGATGCCCCTTCCGGAGGAGCTCCGGAACAGGCCCCAAGATGAGATCTCATGGATACAGAAAGTTGCGGCGGTGGAATTGGGGTTTTGGCTCCGTATTTGATCGTTTGGGGTATGTAGGTATATATAGGAGGAAGGAGTACGTCGGTGGAGCAACAGGGGGCCCACAAGGGTGGAGGGCGCGCCTGGGGGGGTAGGCGCGCCCCCTACCTCGTGGCCTCCTCTTTTGTTTCCTGACGTAGGGTCCAAGTCCTCTGGATCATGTTCGGTGAGAAAATCACGTTCCCGAAGGTTTCATTCTGTTAGGACTCCGTTTGATATTACTTTTCTTCGAAACCCTAAAATAGGCAAAAAAAACAACAACAATTCTAGGCTAGGCCTCCGGTTAATAGGTTAGTCCCAAAAATAATATAGAAGTGGATAATAAAGCCCAATAATGTCCAAAACAGTAGATAATATAGCATGGAGCAATCAAAAATTATAGATACATTGGAGACGTATCATCCAGCTGCCCATATCATTCCATGTGGATATTTCACTACTTCTTTGCCCCGCACATACCTCTACTGGCTTCTACGTACTATATTTCTGATGAGTTTATGTCTCATCAACTAGTCCCAGTAATCTTATTCTAATCATGCTTCTTCAATTTCTTTACCACAGGGATGCTCATCTCGATTTTGGTGAAACTGCACAAAATGATCCGATGGTCAAAGGGTTGCAAACTTCATTTCTTAGGAAGCGCCGATGTTGCCAGCAAATTAAAGCCTGGTTTGGGTTTACAGTTCAAGGGCTAGGGACTGCATGGATCGTTTTTTCTTTAGATGTCTCTGTTTCAATGGCTAGGGACTGCATGAGTAGTAGTAGTACTGTACACCTTACGCCCGCTCCCTCGCCCACGCGCACGGCGGCTCGCAGGACGAGGAGAAAATTTTACTACTCCCTCCGTTTACTCCTCGTCTCTACTACCTTGGTTAGAGATATTATCATATTGTTTGGAATATATATGTCCTTTAGTAGATTTCAATATGAACTACTAGTACATACTCCAAACAATGATGTATATAGACGTATTTTAGAGTGTAGATTCACTCATTTTGCTCCGTGTGTAGCATAAAGTTGAGACACTTATTTTGGAACAGAGGGAGTACATATTTGCTATGATCTGTCAATAATTGAGATGCAATAGCATGCATGTTAGTCTCCTTTGTATTTGATGAAATGTTGCAACGGGCAACCTTGGACGCAAGATACATGTAACAGAAGCTGGAAACTTCATAGCATTGTACTATCTCACTGCTAAATTATAGTACGTACTATACAAGTACTTCCTCCGTTCCTAAATATAAGTCTTTGTAGAGATTTCACCATGAACCACACACGGATGTATATAGATGCATTTTAAGTGTAGATTCATTCATTTTGTTCCATATGTAGTCCACCTAGTGGAATCTCTACAAAGACATATATTTAGGAACGGAGGGAGTACTATGTAAAGAGTTAGGTGTCGCACAGTGTCCAAAAAATATGGTGATAGTGTGAGGTGGGCCATGTAATCACTGAGCCTGCATGTTTTCACTGCTCTTGCACTCCTCCGCTATAAGAATGGAGAAAATTGTAATCTAGTAGTACCTCCTTTCGCCTAAAGCGTGGGACATCCAATAGTCCTACCACCTCAGTAATAATGACCAATGAGCCGTCAAATCACATAGACCCAGCAATAAGTTGGACGGACGAAGCAACCATCACTCTTGAATCCGCTTCTCCCTTCAACGCAGGCGCCAGTGAGAGGTCGCGTCCGCTCTGCCCAGGCAGGAATGCGGCATTGACCGCTTCGGTCGGGAAGCACATGCGGGCGATGGAGGGGCTTTGGGTGGTCCAGGCTGGTCAGGAGCGGGCATGGCAGCTGTCCGCCTGTCCCTACCAGACGCCCGGAAACGAGAGGATGCACCGACTCTGGCGGCTAAAATCGTACACTACACACCATTTGTCTATAGGAATAGGTCGATTTGTCGCTCTCTCTAACACACGCATGTTGTTAAACACACACACGCACACGCACACACAGGTTCGTAGAATAGGAAAATCGTGCGAGTGCGAAGCCACAGGAAGTGAGATACAAATGGAGTACGTACAAGAAGAGAAGAGGTGACGAATATTCCGTCAAACCTGGACTGAGGAGTAGTACTCCCTCCGTCTAGGTGTTAAGTCATCCTACGGAAATCAGATATTCCCAAAATGTTTAGGCGTCGTCCATTAACTTCGCATCTCAATCCCCTCCTGGCCTCATTGCTAGCGAGCGTTGTTACTTAGGGAGCGTTTGGATCCTTAGCAAGAACAGCTTATAGCATAGCCGGGAAAGGTTAGGCATTTGTAACTGTTAAAATATGTTAGCTTTTGTGGGCCAGCTAGCTTGGGTGGGCTAGAAAAACCTTGATAGCTCAGGAGAGCTAGATTGTCTCGCTTCCGATGGCAAACTTCGCGTAGTAGTAACATAGACTAGTAACATATGCCTATTGTACTAGTGCAAGTTACTCACCACTATGACCAGCTTAAGCAATGTAACAAAACGCTCCTTACTCTGCCTTGTTATCTCCCCCGGAAACCCAATGCATTGAGCACAACTACGCGTTGATCAGTTAAGAAATCAAAGTTGGTTTGCATGCGAGTTAATACATGGCCCTGCATGGTAGCTAAAACGGCATCTCTTAGTTGTTTGGATTAATTGTTGCATTTAGAGATAGAAATCAGGGCTTTGATTGGAGGAATGACCGGTCAAGTTTCTCCTTCTCCTCCAATCTGCTTGCACCTTGGTCCCGCTGCACCTTCTAACATGACTTATTACACCTAGATGGAGGGAGTCGTACGAGATACGGTGGCACACTGACTTAGGTCGAATACAAGTGCCCAAAATTGTGTGCATGTTATCATAAGCATTCACTTAAAATAGTATGTGAGCGAACAAAGGCATCAATTGGACAGTGTTCCCGAGCAGTAGCGAGATGTGTGAGGTAAGATACACCGCTGGCGCTTTTAATTTTTCTTATTAATTTGTTTGTTTCACCCTCTGACTAGTGGGACCCAACGTACTACGTGGAGAGAGGTAAGGTGACTAAGGCTGCATTATTTCTGCACCATTGTGGATAGTCTTACCACCAAAGCCACATGACACGATTATGATTTAAATCCCAATGACCCCCACACACAAAAAAACACGGCATGCTTGTCACACGAATGCAGGAATGTATAAAAGGTTATTTTCATCTCGTTGAACATAATGGGAGGGTTGTGTAGCTGGTTAGCCTGTTCGCTCATCAAACTTGAGGTCTCGGGTTCGATAACTACACTTGAGCATAATTCGTGCCAGGAGGATTCTTTGACTGGTCAAAATGGATGGATACGAAGCTATACGATCTCGTAGTGACCGTATAATCACCTCATCACGTATAAGCTGCAGCTTCAGCGCTTGTTTTCTAGGGTTTGCATTCTTCACACTCTCTCTAGTATATATATACACGCTGGAGCCTCAGCGCTTGTAGTTGCTCTCTTCACACTCTCTCACCCTCTCCAGATCTAAACAATACTTTGTTGGCCTCTCTCTCTCTCCCCTCACTGCTAGTCTGCTTATAGTTGCTCTCTTCACACTCTCTCACCCTCTCCAGATCTAAACAAGACTTCGTTGGCCTCTCTCTCTCCCCTCACTGCTGGTCAAAGAGCAGGCAGGATCCATCCGCCGGGAAGGGAAGGAGGCTTAACGTTGTCGCTGTCGGCGAGGGAGGAGGGAATCCACTACCGGCGCAGCTGTTCACTTTCACCCAGCAGCGGCGCGGGAGGGCCTCTGACCCCTTCTTCTTCGCCGCCGTACATAGTGTGGGTCGAACGGCCTCCGGTCGCCCACCGAACCACACCCAAAGAACCTTAAGGTATAATTTACTTATTCCACATGCATTGCTCTAGCTACATTTGGGCCTTTTTCGCTTCTGCACTCGAATCTAGGTGTTGGATCAAACAGGAAAGTAGTGGGGAAAGTTGTATACCATGAATCTAGGACGTGGTTCAAAGAGGAAAGGAATGGGGGAAAGTAGTGGGAAAAGTTGTATAGCATGAATCTAGGATGTGGTTCAAAAAGGAAAGGAAGGGGGAAAGTTCTATCACATGAATCTAAGATGTGGTTCAAAGAGGAGAGGAATGGGGGAAAGTAGTGGGCAAAGTTGTATAGCATAAATCTAGGACGTGGTTCACAGAGGAAAGGAAGTGGGGAAAGTACTAGTACAGACTGACTATCCAGCACCTACGTTGGTCGAAAAGGGAAAACAATGACAAATGCAGTACGCACATCTGTAATGAACTGATCTTTTGTTTTGGGGGACAAGGCTGTAGAGTTTGAGCAGGACTAGATTTGCTGCGCTCACATAGGAAAAGGTGTCTAAAGATAACAAAACTGGGACAGACTGTGCATCACCCCAGTACATCAGCAGATGCACATGGTGCTGGTGCGTCCCTATCCCGTGCAACTCTTTAGCTGTTGTTAATCTAAGGCCCTGTTTGGTTAAAAACTCCCTAGTCCCTACCTGCTTGGTTCCAGGGACTAAACATGGACTAGAGGTTATTAAATGACATGCTAAAAGACCATGTTACCCCTAGTAATGAACTAATAGAGACAAGGTGTGATGCGTGGCAGGGGCAACTGTTGGAAAAAGTCCCAAAAAGACTCTCCCTCGGGGTCTTCTTTCTTTAGTCCCAAATGCCCACTTTTAGTCCCTAAAAGTCCCTCCTATTTGGTTTAGATGGGACTGACACGGAGTTTTTTTAGTCCCTCCACCAAAATGTCCCTGTAAACAAGCACCCTCTAATAATGCCGCTGGAAAATTGATGCAATGCCACGGTTAAAAGCAAATTACATGTTTAACGAATTTTATTGTTAATATAATCTCTCTGTTAATATTAATCAATGCCACTATTTGAGAAATGCTACTGTCTTGCTTTTTTCCCATTTAGGTAAGGTAGATGCTTCTTTTTGTTGGCTTCTGTGTCATCCACCGTTATTGACCACTAGTTGTTTCCTTTGCACCTCTGTGTAAACAGGGTTATCTACTTCACCTTGTTGCCATTTGTGACCTTTTGTTGCACTGCACAAAACACTTATGTTTTAAGAGTGTTTTGTGCAGTTCAACCAAAATGTCACACAGACAACGTTGGTTTATTGCTTGATCATAGTGGAACTGCACAAGAGGAGATCTTACTTCCTATCCGTGTTGGTAAATTTGGTTTAGATCTTCTTCTTGTGAGTTGTTTGAATTCCGCGTCATCAGAGGTCAGTACTAGCCTTATTTCACATGATTTTGTAGTGTGCTTTCATATGTTGTGCTACTTGTACAATAATGTTGCTTGATTTTAGTGAACTGCACAAATGGAGACAAGACTACCAATCTGTATGTGCACCGCAATATCCCATTGAGGTAAGATAAGGATATTTCACAACTGTTGGCCTGTATTTGGCCACTTTCATCAGAAAATTAATGTCATTGTTTAGTGTTATACTTGTGCAACCTAATTGACATGCCAAATCTTACATTGAAGGCGAAGCTTGTCTGTTATTGAACCAAGTGATGAAGGGGAAGAACAAGCGGAAGAAAAACAAAAATCAACTCCTGGTGCTGTAATGAAGCACTAGAACTGTGATGACACAAGTAATGATATAGTTTTGCATCTTAATTTATTGCTATGACTAGAACGATCAATTGTTTTGCCACTGATTTGATGCCACTCTTAATGTAATACGTAATTATCTCTACTTGTGCAAACAAGGATCTTCTTTGAAGATACCATATATTTTAGTGGAATTGCACAAGAATATGTTGGAAACATTAATCTAATCGAGGAGTATATTGTAAGCATGGCCACCACGGTAGATAGCAACAGATGGTTCCGGAGAAGTGCTTCATCTGTATGCTCTACACAATAAGCCTCCTGACAAAGGTTGGTACTCACCCACTGATTTCATCCATATGATTGAGCTTTGTCATCTCTATTGTTGTTGTGCTACTGTTTAGATATTGTCATCAAAAAGTGGTATTGTCCTTGAGAAGTGCTTCATTTGTGATGTTTTAAATATTTCCTTTCCTTTTTTCAAGCAAACAGGGATGCTAGCATTTAGTTATCCTCTTGTCTTTGCACAACAGGATAATCCTCCTCTGAAGAAGAATATGGAGTACGTGAAGTGACTAGTTTTGATTATGCCAGGATGAAGAAGCCTTGTCTATCTTCTCATCAAAAGGAGCAGTTGAAGGATGGTTACATTACCCCCCCCCCCACACACACACACAAGACCAAACTAACTTCAGCTCAAAAGGACTGACAAATCTCCATTTTCTTGCTATGATGCACGAGTACAATGTTGTTCTAGGATTCTTTCTGGTGAGTTCCATTTTTCTAAAAGTGTGCTCTACATGGACCATGTCGGTGTCTGTTTAAACTGTCAATTCATAGTACAGTTTGCTTTATACTAATCACTTTTTTTGTATTTGTGCAAACAGGGTGCTCAGCTTGATTTCAATGGGAACTGCACAAAATGTTCATGAATACATCGAATCATTCATTTCCACCACAAGAAAGGAGGTGTCGATAAGTTCAAGGTGTTGCAACATATAAGGGCAAAATCATACAAGCTACGCGCGAATTTGGTTGATTTTGGTGGAACTGCACAAAAAGAACAGCTGATTTATTTAGCACGAGGTGCCATGTCAATGTCCGAACTGATGGCAAACCCTGCCCATTCCACAATCATAGGCATTTGATATTTTGGAATGGGAAAACCTTGTCAAATTTTGCTCATTGATTTTAGCAAGAAGACATGCATTTGATATTTTCGAATGGGACGCCCTTTGCTATCAGCAGCGTCGATCCATTTTTTTTCTTTATTCTTTAGTTGTGAAGTAAATATTGGCTCTGACATGTGAATCGCTGAGATGCATAATCATCAATTGTTTTGAATGTTCTCTATGAATTGCCAGCCTTTGTGTTTGATTGCAATGTACAGGAACACTAAAAAGCTGCTCAAATTCTTTGTACTCCTTTTGTTCCTTTTTACTTTGCACATTGTGAAAGTGCATACTTTTTTCTATAAGATTGGTCAATGTAGAGACACTTTGACTGCAGACAAAACTTGTATGCAGACTAGAAAGGACCGGAGGGAGTACATGTGAAACTGTTGCAAACGAGGTGATCACCCTGGGAATAATGCTAGTACGTATTATTCTACATATTCATCCAATGCCAATGATACAAGAATTCAAACTAATCGAAATAAATTCATTCATACATGGTCGGATTTCATATAAACATGCCGGATTTCATTACATTTCATACATTCTTCAACTAAAAAGGGGTGTGCTGGAGGTATAATTAATTAACCAAAGCTACCCACCTCTGTCCTGCTGAGCCGAACAGAAACTTTAGTGACTTAACTGCAAGTGCAGTTGCATAACTGACATGTGACCTAGCTGCCTGTTGGGCCCATGTGTCAGTCAGCCAACTGCACCAGTAGTAAAGTAGACTCCATGTCGCCGCCAAGAAGCTAACCGGCCGTCAGTGGTCAACCCTCCTAGCTTGGCTTCAACCGAGGGTAGCAGCGGTGGCCTTACTTGGACCCGAGCGGCGGCGACCTACTGTGTTCTACTCTTCCTTGTTTTCTGTGTGGCGCGGCCTCGCTGGCAGCGGGGCGGGGCCTCGGCGGAGCCGGCGATGTCCTTTGTCTCGTTGCCAGCGGGCGGTGCCTTGGCGGATGATACGTCTCCAATGTATCTATAATTTTTGATTGCTCCATGCTATATTATCTACTGTTTTGGACATTATTGGGCTTTATTATCCACTTCTATATTGTTTTTGGGACTAACCTATTAACCGGAGGCCCAGCCCAGAATTGTTGTTTTTGCCTGTTTTTGGGTTTCGAAGAAAAGGAATATCAAACAGAGTCCAAACGGAATGAAACCTTCAGGAACGTGATTTTCTCAACGAACAAGACCCAGGAGACTTGGACCCTACGTCAAGACATAAAAGAGGAGGCCACGAGGTAGGGGGCGCGCCTACCCCCCCGCCCCAGGCGTGCCCTCCACCCTCGTGGGCCCCCTATTGCTCCACCGACGTACTCCTTCCTCCTATATATACCTACGTACCCCCAAACAATCAGAGACGGAGCCAAAAAACCTAATTCCACCGCCGCAACTTTCTGTATCCATGAGATCCTATCTTGGGGCCTGTTCCGGAGCTTCGCCAGAGGGGGCATCAATCACGGAGGGCTTCTACATCAACACCACAGCCCCTCCGATGAAGTGTGAGTAGTTTACCTCAGACCTACGGGTCCATAGTTATTAGCTAGATGGCTTCTTCTCTCTTTTTGGATCTCAATACAATGTTCTCCCCATCTCTTGTGGAGAACTATTCGATGTAATCTTCTTTTTGCGGTGTGTTTGTTGAGACCGATGAATTGTGGGTTTATAATCAAGTCTATCTATGAACAATATTTGAATCTTCTCTGAATTCTTTTATGTATGATTGGTTATCTTTGCAAGTCTCTTCGAATTAACAGTTTGGTTTGGCCTACTAGATTGATATTTCTTGCAATGGGAGAAGTGCTTAGCTGTGGGTTCAATCTTGTGGTGTCCTTTCCCAGTGACAGTAGGGGCAGCAAGGCACGTATTTTATTGTTGCCATCGAGGATAACAAGATGGGGTTTTCATCATATTGCATGAGTTTATCCCTCTACATCATGTCATCTTGCTTAAGGCGTTACTCTGTTTTTAACTTAATACTCTAGATGCATGCTGGATAGCGGTCGATGAGTGGAGTAATAGTAGTAGATGCAGGCAGAAGTTGGTCTACTTGTCTCGGACGTGATGCCTATATACATGATCATACCTAGATATTCTCATAACTATGCTCAATTCTGTCAATTGCTCAACAGTAATTTGTTCACCCACCGTAGAATACTTATGCTCTCGAGAGAAGCCACTAGTGAAACCTATGCCCCCGGGTCTATCTTCATCATATTAATATCCTACTACTTAGTTATTTCCTTTGCTTTTTTACTTTTGCCTTTATTTTACTTTGCATCTTTATCACAAAAATACCAAAAATATTATCTTATCATATCTATCAGATCTCGCTCTCGTAAGTGGCCGTGTAGGGATTGAAAACCCCTATTCGCATTGGTTGCGAGGATTTATTTGTTTTGTGCAGGTACGATGGACTCGCGCGTAGCCTCCTACTGGATTGATACCTTGGTTCTCAAAAACTAAGGGAAATACTTACGCTACTTTGCTGCATTATCCCTTCCTCTTCGGGGAAAACCAACGCAGTGCTCAAGAGGTAGCAAGAAGGATTTCTGGCGCCGTTGCCGGGGAGGTCTATGCAAAAGTCAACATACCAAGTACCCATCACATACCATTATCTCCCGCATTACATTATTTGCCATTTGCCTCTCGTTTTCCTCTCCCCCGCTTCACCCTTGCCGTTTTATTTGCCCTCTCTCTCTCTATCCTCCCTCTCTTTCTCTATTTGCCTCTTTTTGCCCACTTGCGTTTTGTTTGCTTGTGTGTTAGTTTGCTTGCTTGTCACGATGGCTCTACCTAAATTTGGTGATCTTCACCTTAAAAGATTAGAAGAGATCGAAAGCAATGTCAGGAGCTTTATGGTTTTGCAATTTGAACATAATAGTTTCTTTAGAAACGAGCTTTAGGAACAAAAAAGTTTTATTTGTTTTATGAATAAAGAGCTTGATGATATGTCTAAAGAATTCGATGGTTTGGGATCCCAAATTGCTCGTCTTGAAAAGTTAACCGCTGAAATTTCGGATAAGCAAGCCACCTTAGTCAATAGGAGGGCCGCTGAATCGGATTTCTATGAAAATAAACATGAAGATCTAAAAGTTATTGATGTGTCCCCTATTAAATCTTTGTTTTGCAATATGAATCTTGATAATGATGGGACTGAATATGATCCACCTTTACCTAGAAGGCGTTCCAAGATTTCAGATTTTTTTATCTTAATGCTAAAATTGATAAAAGTGGGATTGAAGAAATTAAAACCCTAGATGTTGCTAAACCCACTATTATGGATTTCAAGGAATTTAACTATGAAAATTGCTCTTTGATTGATTGTATTTCCTTGTTGCAATCCGTGCTAAATTCTCCTCATGCTTATAGTCAAAATAAAGCGTTTACTAAACATATCGTTGATGCCTTGATGCAATCTTATGAAGAAAAACTTGAATTGGAAGTTTCTATCCCTAGAAAACTTTATGATGAGTGGGAAACAACTATTAAAATTAAAATTAAAGATCATGAATGATATGCTTTATGTGATTTGGGTGCTAGTGTTTCCACGATTCCAAAGACTTTGTGTGATTTGTTAGGTTTCCCTGATTTTGATGATTGCTCTTTAAACTTGCACCTTGCGGATTCAACTATTAAGAAACCTATGGGAAGAATTAATGATGTTCTTATTATTGCAAATAGGAATTATGTGCCCGTAGATTTTATTGTTCTTGACATAGATTGCAATCCTTCATGTCCTATTATTCTTGGTAGACCTTTCCTTAGAACGATTGGTGCAATTATTGATATGAAGGAAGGAAATATTAGATTCCAATTTCCATTAAGGAAAGGAATGGAACACTTCCCTAGAAATAAAATCAAACTACCTTATGAATCTATTATGAGAGCCACTTATGGATTGCCTACCAAAGATGGCAATACCTAGATCTATCCTTGCTTGTTATGCCTAGCTAGGGGCATTAAACGATAGCGCTTGTTGGGAGGCAACCCAATTTTATTTTTATTCCTTGCTTTTTGTTCCTGTTTAGTAATAAATAATTTATCTAGCCTATGTTTTGGTTGTGTTTTTTGCATTTAATTAGTGTTTGTGCCAAGTAGAACTGTTTTGAAGACTTGGGGAAAGTCTTGTTAAACTTGCTTTAAAAAAACAGAAACTTTAGCGCTCTCGAGAACTGCTGCCATTTTTATTTGGAAGTGCTATTTAGTTAATTATTTTTGAAGATGATTAATAGTTAAATTCCTCACGTCCATAAATTTATTTTAGAATTTTTGGTGCTCCAGATCTTGCGCTAGCTACAGATTACTACAGACTGTTCTGTTTTTGACAGATTCTGTTTTTCGTGTGTTGTTTGCTTATTTTGATGAATCTATGGCTAGTAAAATAGTTTATAAACCATAGAGAAGTTGGAATACAGTATTTATAACACCAATATAAATAAAGAATTAGTTCATTACATTACTTTTAAGTGGTCTTTTGTTTTATTTCGCTAACAGAGCTCACGAGATTTTCTACTTTAAGTTTTGTGTTGTGAAGTTTTCAAGTTTTGGGTAAAGATTTGATGGATTATGGAACAAGGAGAGGCAAGAGCCTAAGCTTGGGGATGCCCATGGCACCCCCAAGATAATCTAAGGACACCTAAAAGCCAAAGCTTGGGGATGCCCCGGAAGGCATCCCCTCTTTCGTCCACTTCTATCGGTAACTTTATTTGGAGCTATATTTTTATTCGCCACATGATATGTGTTTTGCTTGGAGCGTCTTGTATGATTTGAGTCTTTACTTTTTAGTTTAACACAATCATCCTTGCTGTACACACCTTTTGAGAGAGCCATACATGATTTGGAATTTGTTAGAATACTCTATGTGCTCCACTTATATCTTTTGAGTTATATAGTTTTGCTCTAGTACTTCACTTATATCTTTTAGAGCACGGTGGTGGATTTATTTTATAGAAAGTATTGATCTCTCATGCTTCACTTAGACTATTTTGAGAGTCTTAAATAGCATGGTAATTTGCTTAAAATCCTAATATGCTAGGTATTCAAGATTAGTAAAATTTTCTTATGAGTGTTTTGAATACTAAGAGAAGTTTGATGCTTGATGATTGTTTTGAGATATGGAGGTAATAATATCAAAGTCGTGCTAGTTGAGTAGTTGTGAAATTGAGAAATGCTTGTGTTGAAGTTTGCAAGTCCCGTAGCATGCACGTGTGGTAAACATTATGTAACAAATTTGAAACATGAGGTGTTATTTGATTGTCCTCCTTATGAGTGGAGGTCGGGGACGAGCGATGGTCTTTTCCTACCAATCTATCCCCCTAGGAGCATGCGCGTAGTGCCAAGGTTTTTGATGACTTGTAGATTTTTGCAATAAGTATGTGAGTTCTTTATGACTAATGTTGAGTCCATGGATTATATGCACTCTCACCCTTCCATCCTTGCTAGCCTCTTCGGTACCGTGCATTGCCCTTTCTCACATTGAGAGTTGCCGCAAACTTCGCTGGTGCATCCAAACCCCATGATATGATACCCTCTTTCACACATAAACCTCCTTATATCTTCCTCAAAACAGCCACCATACCTACCTATTATGGCATTTCCATAGCCATTCCGAGATATATTGCCATGCAACTTTCCACCATTCCGTTTATCATGACACATTCATCATTGTCATATTGCTTAGCATGATCATGTAGTTGACATAGTATTTGTGGCAAAGCCACCGTTCATAATTCTTTCATACATGTCACTCTTGGTCCATTGCTGTAGGATCGAAAGTATGTCTAGAGGGGGGTGATTAGACTACTTGACCAATTAAAAATCTATCCTTTTCCCAATTTTAGTCTTTGGCAGATTTTAGCTAACTTAGCACAAGTCAAGCAATCTTAACACAATTCAAGCAAGCATGCAAAGAGTCTATGAGCAGCGGAAAGTAAAGCATGCAACTTGCAAGAATGGAAAGGGAAAGGTTTGGAGAATTCAAACGCAATTGGAGACACAGATGTTTTTGTCGTGGTTCCGATAGGTGGTGCTATCGTACATCCATGTTGATGGAGACTTCAACCCACGAAGGGTAACGGTTGCGCGAGTCCACGGAGGGCTCCACCCACGAAGGGACCATGAAGAAGCAACCTTGTCTATCCCATCATGTCCATCGCCAACCAAGGACTTGCCTCACTAGCGGTAGATCTTCATGAAGTAGGCGATCTCCTTGCCCTTACAACCTTGGTTCAACTCCACAATCTTGTCGGAGGCTCCCAAGTGACACCTAGCCAATCTAGGAGACACCACTCTCCAAGAAGTAACAAATGGTGTGTTGATGATGAACTCCTTGCTCTTGTGCTTCAAATGATAGTCTCCCCAACACTGAACTCTCTCTCACAGGATATGGATTTGGTGGAAAGAAGATTTGAGTGGAAAGCAACTTGGGGAAGGCTAGAGATCAAGATTCATATGGTGGGAATGGAATATCTTGGCCTCAACACATGAGTAGGTGGTTCTCTCTCAGAAAATGTGTATTGGAAGTGTAGGTATGTTCTGATGGCTCTCTCCACGAATGAAGAGTGGGTGGAGGGGTATATATAGCCTCCACACAAAAACTAACCGTTACACACAATTTACCAATCTCGGTGAGACCGAATTGAGAAACTCGGTCGGACCGATTTAGCAAACCTAGTGACCATTAGGATTTTCTGTGGGACTGAGATGCAACTCGGTAGGACCGATATGGTTAGGGTTAGGGCATAATGTAATCTCGGTGTGACCGATTACACAAACTCGGTGGGACTGATTTTGGTAATAAGCTAACCCCAGAGTTGGTCAGGTAAACTCGGTGGGACCGATTTGCTCATTTCGGTGGGACCGAAATGTTACAAAAGGGAAATAGAGAGTTTACATTGCAATCTCGTGGGACCAATTGATCATCTCGGTAGGATCGAAATGTTACAAAGGGAAACAGAGAGATTACAACCCCATCTCGGTGTGACCGAGATCCCTATCGGTGAGACCGATTTGCGTAGGGTTTGTGGCAGTGGCTGTGACATCTGAACTCGGTGGCACCGGATAGAAAGAATCGGTGGGGCCGAGTTTGACTTTTGGTTTAGGCCATATGTGGATGTGGGAAGGTAGTTGAGGGTTTTTGAGCATATCACTAAGCACTATGAAGCAAGAACCTCATCAAGCAACACCTCATCCCTCCTTGATAGTATTGGCTTTTCCTATAGACTCAATGTGATCTTGGATCACTAAAATATAAAATGTAGAGTCTTGAGCTTTGAGCTTGAGCCAATCTTTTTGTCCTTAGTATTTTGAGGGGTCCACTTTCCTCATCCATGCCATGCCATTCATTGAGCTTTTCCTGAAATATTAATCTTGGAATAATGTTAGCTCAATGAGCTATATGTTGTTAGGAATTACCAAAACCACCTAGGGATAGTTGCACTTTCAATCTCCCCCTTTTTGGTAATTGATGACAACATATAGATCAAAGCTTCGACGAATGATAATAAGAGTGAAAAAAATTGTCGCTTTGAGAAGTATGCGAAAAGCAAGAGCTCCCCCTAAATTTGTGCATAGTTTATGATCTACTTTGGACTGCAAATGCACAGAGAGTTAGGCTCATGGGTTACTCTTCCATGTCACATACATCTTGGTGGAGCGCTCAAAATGATAATAATTAAATACATGCACTCATCACCAAGCAAAGTGAATGAACATATAGGGATAAAATGATAATATCATCCCACAAGCATTAATGTAGCATATGATCAAACACACATGATCATCCAAGTATCACACAGACAGAAAGTATCTCAATCAAGCAAATAAAGTTCAACCACCAAAGCAAGAGAGAATAAAAAAGCAACACTCTCTCGAAGCCTATGATCTATACATTTTTATCCCCCTTTGGCAACAAGTTACCAAAAAGTTCATAGAAAATGCATAGCACTAAATCGTCTCTCAGGCTTGGTCTTCAGGTGGTGGTGTCCGGAGAACTCCAAGAACGAAGGCTTCAGTCGATGTAGAAGGAGCTGATGGAGTAGGTGCTGGAGCTTGTGGCACTGAAGCTGTAGCTGGTGCAGATGAAGTGGCTCTGGTGTCTGTTACTAGCACTGCAGTTGACCTCTGAGCTCTAGGCACTCTGGCAAATGCATCAGTGGTTGTCTTGCCCTTCCTCTCCTGCATATCATCCTGAAGTTGCTCCACAACAGACTGGATCTCAGTTATCTTCACATCCATGTCATAGAACATCTGCTCCATGATCCTTTCCAAGCTCTCCTGGTTTTGAGCCAGGGTGGCCAACCCTTTCTCAATCCTTAGAGTAGATGCAATCAAGTAGCCGAGCTGATCTTGCTTGCTCTTCAGAAGATACTGAGATGCCTCTTCCATGGTTGGCATCTTTGCAGCTTTCTCAGCCTTTGCCTTCTCCCTCTTTGCTTGAACGTGCACAGAAGATGGTTCATCCTCATTCATAACCACTTGGTTGTCCTCAAAATCTGGATAGATAGGCATGTGCTCCTTGTCCAACAAGTATATGCCAGTGCCCATCTTGGAGTTAATCAACTCCTGGATCTGTGGTGCATACCCACAGCTTCTCTTTTGGTCAGCAGCTGTCCTCTTGATAGTTTCAACTATAAGACTCATGACCTTGAACTTTTGTGGCACATCAAATATATATAGCAGATTAATGGAGTGGCCTCTGATCATTCTGTGATCACCAGACTTGGGCAGAAGAGTGTGCCTGAGGATCCAACTGATAGTAGGCAGTCCTGACAGCAGGTGTTTCACTGATCCAAATTGGTGAGTCTCAAGATCTGCATCAGGAATCTCCTTGTACATGCTAGCCATGGCGTTGTGATCCTTCTTATTCTTAGCATAGACATCCAAGTCATCTTCATTCTCCTCAGGAGCATTGATCAATTGAGCCCATTCTGCTACTATTGACTGGTATCTAGTGCCTTCAGACATCCATACTATCTTGCCATCTGGGTAGAAGTGAGCTGTGGAGTAGAACTGCATGATAAGCTCATCATTCCACTTTGTGAGCTTCTGAGCCACAAACTCATCAACTCCACAAGCCTTGAAACTTTCATATACTCCTGGATAGTGTTCTTCATTCTCCTTGATGTACTCCTAGTTGACCCATCTCATGTCACATACTATTAGTTTCTTGTCAAGCAACATTGTCTCATAAAAATCCTATTGTTCTTTGGTATGGAACCTGTAGTCCACTGCAGTTCTCCTTCTGGTGGCATATGGATCTGACTCTCTCCATAGCCTCAATCCTGAGTCCTTCCTGATCTTCATGTTTTCTGCTATAGGATGAGCATCATTATCATCTGGAATTTTTGGCTTTAACTTCCTCAAAACATGTGTCTCATCATCTTCTTCTTTAGCAACAGTTTTAGGCACTGGGGCCTTGTTTTTCTCAGCAGCTGGAATGTTCCTAGTACTCCTCTTTGGTGCAGTTTTGGGTTTTGGAGCAGCTGGCTTGGGAGCTTCTTTGGGCTTAGATGAAGCAGCCCCTGATCTTATGGCATCTCCCATAAGTTTCTGTGCCTTAGGTGCTGGTACAGCATCTTCTTCCTCTTCCTCTTCAGAGTCTCTCATCATAGATGGCTTTCCAATTACTCTGGCCATGGTCTTCTTGACCCTCTCTTTCCTCTTCTTGCCATCTCCAGCTTCCTTGGGTTCAAGAGTGAGCTCCATTTTCTCACCTGTGGCAACTTTCCTAGTTTTAGACATTGGTTGTCTTCCTGCTTGCCTCTTGGTCTTCAGACCTGGCTTAGTTGCAGCAACAGTGCTATATTCCTTTTTAACCACTTTCTTCTTGGAAGTGGCCTCATCCTCAACTGCCACATAGTCTTCATCCTCAGATTCAGAAGTTTTCTTCTTTCTGGCCCTAGTGGCAGCTTTTGGCAAGTTGTTGGGTGTGCTCCTGCTTCCATCATCTGAGCGGCTAGAGGGACTAGTGCCCTGTAACATCCCAAATTTTCAATTTGGAATGTTATACATTATATCATCATTGCATATCATATTTTATTTTTTTGCATTTTTGGTTGATCCTAGAAATTCTACGCAACTCAATGACCCACGGAGAGAGTTGGGGATTTCATTATTTTCATATTTGAGTTTTCTCAAATTTTGACAATAGGATCATTTGATTTTAATTATTTTATCATCAATTATTTATATTTACAAAAATATGAGAGAGGGAATAAAATGACTTTCCCAAAATAAAGAAATGTTGAGGATTTAATAATAAAATCAAATAAGATTTTTTTCGGAGTTTTTCGGTGTTTTATTTGAATTTAGGAAAAATGTGTGTTTTTCAAAATTGCATTTAGGCCCCAAATAAATGTTCACCTTGTGAGGCTTGATTTTAGAAGCCCGTGAAAATTTATTTCAGAATTTTTGGAGTCAGTTTAGTATTTCTTTTTATTTTTCTTCTGCGTGTAAAAAAACACGCACCGACCTAGGGCCGTGTCCGACTAGGACTCCCGGCCCATTAGGCTATATATAGCCGGGGGAGGCCCAGCCGAAACCCTAGCCAGCCCCAAGCTGCCCCAAGCCGCCCTAGCCCCCGCCGCCGCCGCCGCACGCTGCCCGAGGTCCGCCGCCGCCTCGATTTCCGCGCCAATTTTTTTAAAAAAACTGTTCGGTTTTTCCGTCGGTTTTTTTTTAGATTCGGTTTTTTTAAATAGATCGGTTTTTCTAGTTTATTTAAATAGCGAGCGTTCGTCCCTTCGTTCGTTCTAGCGAACGTTCGTTGTTTTTTTTCTTTTTCTCGGATTAAATCCGTGATTTTTCTGATCGCGATTCCTGATCCGATTTTCGTTTTAGTATATCTTTTCGCTCGTTTATCGGAATCAGACGATTCAAGCGCCTGGAGTTTCATCTCGAAACACTCTATCCGTTTAACCAACTTAAACAAGATTTTGCTACTATAAAAATTGCCCTAGATCCAGATTTGTAAAACGAAGTTGTTTTCTTTCGCCGTTTGACTTTCGTTGTTTCGTTCGATTTGATTCTTTTTGCAAACCGGAGTTCTTAAGTTGAACCTTCTGGTTAGTTCTCTTATTTGAGTTTTACCCATGCATTAGATGAGTACTTATTGTATGCTTGTTTGTTTGTCTACGATAGAATACCCGGAGTGCGCCGCTTGTTACTTCGAATCTCTAGGTTTCGCGGATCATCAACAAGGCAAGTAACACTTAGATCATACCTTTTCTACTACCCAGTTTTATTGCATTAGATCAAATCCTCACACATTGCATGATTAGGATTTAATTAAATTGTGGGATGGGAAGTAGTTGAGGTAGTACCTATTACCTGTTTACTTTCAAACCTTTGGGAGTTACTTCTGTGTTTTCTTATTATGCCATGCTATGCTAGTAGACGTGGATTGGGTGAGTGATATCCATGACAGATGTGAGTTTGTTAATTAATGGTTTATCTAAGGTGGCAACTTAAACACACATCTGGGTGGATTGAGGCACCTGGGTATTTCAGGACTTGCCTGTTTTCTTTCGGACCGCCACCCAGGCTCAAAGGGATCATGAGACTATTCATACTAGAAACTTTTGTGTGCAGCCACAAGCTATTATGGGCTCTAGCATAGTTGACTAAGTCGTGCGAACTCTTACAGTGGTAGACTAGCAGATGTAGGGGATGTAGGTGGTACGGTCTACCCGATCGTAAGGTGCTAGCGCTTCTGAAAGACTATATCTCGGTCATCCGTCTTCTCAAACACCTTGTAGTGCGAGAAACCAAACGGAGGCGATCGAGTCTTGTGGGGAAAAGTGCGCAAACCTCTGCAGAGTGTAATAAAATAATCATGGTTAGCCGTGTCCCCGGTTATGGACATCTTGAGTATCTAGTACCTGGATTATCATGTGAATCTCAACATGTTAGTCTAAATTAATTTTGTTGGGTTTTGTTTAATGATGATGCTTCATTGGGATTGAGGATGCTGTCAACCATTCTCAATGTTTAACAACTACCATGATAGTAATTAAATTTATTCCTTTGAAGTAGGGAAAAATTGGCTTTACGCAAAACTGTAACCATAGAGCTTTCCACCAGCCAAATATGCATATAGTATAGCTGTTTCATTCCATTACCCTCTATGTGTTACATTGCCAGCATATTCCATGTGCTGACCCGTTTCGGGCTGCAACGTTAATGTTGCAGACTTTTCAGACGGCAATTAAGGAGTTTTTAGGTTGTGGTTCTATACTCAGTGATGCCGTTGGAGTTGATGGACTCACTTATGTTCCAAGCCTTCCGCTGTTATCGTTGTTAGATGGCCTTACGCCATATTAATTGTAATAAGTTCTCTATTGAGACACTCGATGTAATAAGTGTGTGATTGCTACTCTGTTATAAATCCTCCGAGTACTGTGTGGTGTCAGCATTACTGATCCAGGGATGACATCGGAGCACAAAGATCAGACTGTTTGAGGTCTGGTCGCTACAGAGATGGTATCAAAACACACGTTGACTGTAGGACACGACCACTAAGTTAGAGACCTAGATCACTATTCACTCTCTTCTCTTCTGACCTCTCATATTTTCTACTCTTTAGGATGGCGGATGTAAGGAACAAGTTCACGCAACCAGATGAAGATACACCCTTTGGACGTCACTTGAAGGAAGTCACTAGATACCTGAACATAGGAATACCAAGCTTCACCGGAACCTACAACGCCACTTTACCTGAAGAAGAGCGTTGGATGATTCAAGTTCAAGTTCCAGGAAGGACATTCATGCCAGTCACTGAGCCCATAGAGTTTTCTTTTGATGCACCAACTTGGAGTCTAGGAAAGAGCATGGCAGCTCACATTGCCATGGGA
The DNA here is from genome assembly GCF_018294505.1 of Triticum aestivum. Classification (NCBI taxonomy): domain Eukaryota; kingdom Viridiplantae; phylum Streptophyta; class Magnoliopsida; order Poales; family Poaceae; genus Triticum; species Triticum aestivum. The sequence goes on from NC_057794.1 coordinate 408,907,511, forward strand.
CGCATTGGAGAAGTCTACCGCAATGACCTCAAGGATACTATCTACCAGATTTGTGGGCGCCGAGATGAACACTGGGAGATGGATCAGCACCAGGAAGGATAGATCAATTGCAGCTTTTATCCAGGAGTTAAACCAGCACATTCGACGATAGGAGAACCAGATGTGTGTCGACATGATAGATCTGAAGAAGGCTAAGACTAGAATCAAGGAACTGGAGGAAGAACTCAAGGCTACCCGTGAAGATTATGAAGAAGAAATTGAAGTATTGGTGGAGAAAAATGACGACCTAATCAAGAAGATTGGAATATTTATGGGAGGCCCTACACCAGTAGAGGAAGATGAAGAACCCAAGGAGATTAGCCCGGAAGACTACATCATCATCGACGATGCCGATTCGGATCCAGACGGAAGCGATGATGGCTATGTTGATGAAGCTGGAGCAGATATCATGGAGTCTGCAACCGAAGAATATTTCTAGTAGACCACCTCGTCGGTAGTAGTAGTCCACCGTGTAAATATAGTAGTTCGAGCACTTTTGCGATAGTTAGATCGATTGTATGCCCTTGTTTGATTGAATGAAGTGAATGGTTTGTTTTTGCCTCATGTGCATATGGGTAGTGTTTTCTCTTTAGACCCCCTCTATTCTTAGATCTCATCTTTTCTAAACCCTCAGATGCCTCCGGGACGTGACCCCGGATTTACCTTTCCACCAGAGCTCACCCAGTTGATCCAGCAGCAGAACACATTGATGCACTTGCTAGTCCAGAATCAGAATCAGGGGAACAACAACAAGAACCCACCACCACCACCACCTGTTGATCACTTAGCCCGTTTTCTTAGGCTGAATCCGCCGGTGTTTTCCAGTAGCACCGAGCCGATAGTAGCAGATGATTGGCTCCGCAAGACAGCTAGAGTGTTAACCACAGCAGGATGCACAGATGCGGAGAAGGTGAAGTTTGCCGCACATCAACTTGAAGGACCAGCAGCATCATGGTGGGAGAATTTCACAGCCACTTTCCCTGTCGACACTGTCACATGGGACCAGTCTCAGCAGGCTTTTCGTACTGCGCATGTTTCAGCAGGAGCTATGGCCGTGAAGAAGCGTGAGTTTCGCAACTTGCGCCAAGGAGGACGGACAGTTGGCCAGTATGTGGAGGACTTTAGTAAGTTAGCACGTTATGCCCCAGATGACGTCGCTACGGATGCAGCTAAGCAGGAGAAGTTTCTGGAAGGACTGAATGATGAGTTGAGCATGCAGTTGATGGTAGAAACCTTCAACAACTACCAGGAGTTGGTAGACTGTGCTCTTATGATTGAAAGGAAGCAGCAGCAAATTGAGAATCGCAAGAGGAAGTATGGACAAGGAAAGTACACTTCAGGAGCTCAGTAGAAGCCACGTTTTACCCCTAGACCGGGAGGACATTTTCAGCATACCCATGGAGGAGGTAGCTTGCACAATCACAATGGCACCAGGAATGGAAATGGAAATGGAGGAAGCAATGGCCAGAATCGCACCAACCCATCAACCCCAGCCAAGAAGGACCTGAGCCAAGTCACTTGCTTTAAGTGTTCGAAGACCGGACATTATGCCAATGAATGCCCTGAGATACAAAATGGAAATGGCAATGGAAGCTCTAGGAAGAAGCCGAACCCTTTTAATAGGGGACAGGTGAACCACGTTAGCGTGGAGGAGGTTGAAGCTCAGCCTGATGCAGTAATAGGTAAGTTTCTGGTTAAGTCATTTACTGCACTCGTTCTTTTTGATACTGGTGCATCGCATTCATGCATCTCAAGGGGATTTGTGGATAAGTATAACCTACCAACCCAAGCCCTTAGGTCACCCATGTTAGTAACCTCGCCTGGAGCAGAGTATGTGGCTAGTCTATGGTGTGATCGGTTACCATTAAGGATTGGTAACTATGTTTTTCCCTCAGACCTAATAGTATTGGAATCTCAAGGATTGGATGTGATATTAGGCATGGATTGGTTATCAAAGTATGAAGGAAATATTGAATGCGCTAGTAAGTCAATTTTGCTTACCACCCCAGAAGGGAGAAGGATCAAGTATGTATCCTGACATGTGCCGAAGAGGACTCAAGTAAATTGCTTAACAGGAGTTGTGCAGGAGGAAGTACCAGTGGTAAGGGATTTCCCTGAAGTATTTCCAGAGGAGTTGCCAGGCATACCACCGGATAGAATGAGTTTTTGATTGAGCTATTGCCAGGCACCGGGCCAATATCAAAGAGACCATATAGGATGCCAGCAAAGGATTTGGTAGAAATTAAGAAGCAGATTAAGGAGTTACTGGATAAGGGATATATTCGCCCAAGTTTCTTCGCCTTGGGGATCGCCAGTACTTCTAGTGGAGAAGAAGGATGGATCATTAAGGATGGTTGTTGATTATCGAGGATTGAAGGAAGTAACGATTAAGAACAAGTACCCACTACCAATGATCAATGATCTATTTGACCGATTGCAAGGAGCTAAGGTATTTTCCAAGATCGATCTGCGATCAGGATACCACTAGTTGAAGATTCGAGAACAGGATATTCCTAAGACAGCTTTTACCATCAGGTATGGGTTGTACGAGTATACCGTTATGTCATTTGGTCTGACTAACGCACCTGCCTATTTTATGAACATGATGAACAAAGTATTTATGGAGTTTTTGGATAAGTTCGTCGTAGTGTTCATTGATGATATACTGGTTTATTCGAAGAATGAAGAGGAGCATAAGGAGCATTTGCGTTTGGTACTTGGAAAGCTCAAAGAACATCAATTATATGCCAAGTTCAGCAAATGTGAGTTTTGGTTGAAGGAAGTAGGATTCCTCGAACACGTTATATCTGGAGAAGGTATAGCAGTAGATCCTACCAAAGTAGATACCGTGACCAAGTGGGAAGCACCAACTACAGTGGGAGAGATCCGAAGTTTTCTTGGACTCACAGGATACTAACGAAGATTCATTGAGAATTTCTCAAAGATTGTGAAGCCTATGACGGAGTTATTAAAGAAAGATACCAAGTTCATATGGACGGAGGAATGTGAGGCTAGTTTCCAGGAGTTGAAGAAACGTTTGGTTACCTCACCAGTGTTGATTTTGCCAGACCAGACCAAACATTATGAGGTGTATTGCGACGCTTCACGTCGAGGACTTGGAGCAGTGCTTATGCAGGAAGGGAGAGTTGTTTCATATGCCTCAAGACAACTGAAGCCTCATGAGTTGAATTATGCCACGCATGATTTGGAGTTAGCAGCCGTAGTGCATGCTTTGAAAACATGGAGGCATTTCCTCATTGGAAACCATTGTGAGGTGTACATGGATCATAAGAGTTTGAAGTACATTTTCACACAGAAGGAGTTGAATCTCAGACAAAGGAGATGGTTGGAACTCATCAAGGATTATGATATGAGATTGCAATACCATCCCGGAAAGGCTAATGTAGTAGCTGACGCCTTAAGCCGTAAGAGCCATGTCAATACATTAATGACGGGAGAAATACCCAAGGAGTTAGCAGAAAATCTTCATGAACTATGTTTGGAAATAGTTCCGAGAGGCTATGTAGCAGCATTGGAGATTCAGTCAACCTTGATGGATAGAATCAGAGAAGCTCAGAAGACTGACAAAGAGATTGCCGCTATAAAGGAGAAACTAAGCAAAGGAAAAGCTAAAGGATTTCGTGAGGATGAGCACGACACCCTATGGTTTGAAGACCATGTTTATGTGCCCAATGACCCGGAGATCAGGAAGTTGATTCTGCAAGAGGCACAAGATTCACCATATTCGATTCACCCAGGAAATACCAAGATGTATTTGGATTTGAAGGATATTTTCTGGTGGACCGGAATGAAGAAGGATATTGCAGAGTATGTAGTAGTTTGTGATGTGTGTTAGAGAGTAAAGGTAGAGCATCAGAAGCCAGCAGGATTGTTACAACCATTGCTGATACCCGAATGGAAGTGGGATAAGTTAGGCATGGATTTTATCACGGGATTACCCAGGACTCGTTCAGGCTACGACTCAATTTGGGTTGTCGTTGATCGATTGACGAAAGTAGCTCATTTCATCCCAGTAAAGACCACTTACACCAGTGCTAAGTTGGCAAAGATATACATGACCAGGATCGTATGTTTGCATGGAGTTCCAAGGACTATCGTATCAGATAGAGGAACCCAGTTTACCTCAAAGTTCTGGAAGCAGTTGCATGAAACTTTGGGTACCAGGCTAGAATTCAGTACAGCTTTTCATCCACAGACAGATGGACAGACCGAGAGAGTCAATCAGATTTTGGAGGATATGCTGAGAGCTTGTGCGCTAGATTACGGGTCTAGTTGGGACGACAATTTGCCATATGCAGAGTTCTCTTACAACAACAGTTACCAAACCAGTTTAAAGATGGCCCCTTTCGAAGCCTTGTATGGAAGGAGGTGCAGGACACCGTTGTCATGGGACGAAGTTGGAGACCGCCAGTTGTTTGGACCTGACTTGATTAAAGAGTCTGAACAGAAGGTGAAGTTGATTCGCGATAGGCTCAAGGTAGCCCAGTCCAGACAGAAGAGTTATGCAGATTCTAAACACAAGGAGACCGTTTACGAAGTCGGAGATAGAACTTATCTTCGAGTATCTCCACTTCGGGGAACAAAGCGTTTTGGAGTTAAAGGGAAGTTAGCGCCACGATTTGTAGGACCATATCGAGTTTTGGAGCGTATGGGAGAAGTGGCCTGCAAGTTGGAATTACCTGAAGGATTGTCAGGAGTTCATGATGTGTTCCACGTTTCCTAGTTGAAGAAGTGTCACGCGGAGATGGCTGACATACCGTTGAGAGACACGGTGCCTTTGGAAACTATTCAGTTGGATAACGACTTGACCTACGAGGAGAGACCCGTTAAGATTCTCGAGTTTGCCAATCGAGTCACTCGCAGCAAGGTTATCAAGTTTTGCAAAGTTCAGTGGAGCCACCACACAGAGGATGAAGCCACCTGGGAACGAGAGGAAGAATTGCTCAAGGACCACCCTCACCTATTTCCTAGCCAACCCGAATCTCGAGGGCGAGATTCATCTTAAGGGGGGTAGGTTTGTAACATCCCAAATTTTCAATTTGGAATGTTATACATTAGATCATCATTGCATATCATATTTTATTTTTTTGCATTTTGGTTGATCCTAGAAATTCTATGCAACTCAATGACCCACGGAGAGAGTTGGGGATTTCGTTATTTTCATATTTGAGTTTTCTCAAATTTTGAGAATAGGATCATTTGCTTTTAATTATTTTATCATCAATTATTCCTATTTACAAAAATATGAGAGAGGGAATAAAATGACTTTCCCAAAATAAAGAAATATTGAGGATTTAATAATAAAATCAAATAAGATTTTTTTTTCGGAGTTTTTCGGTGTTCTATTTGAATTTAGGAAAAATGTGCGTTTTTCAAAATTTCATTTAGGCCCCAAATAAATGTTCACCTTGTGAGGCTTGATTTTAGAAGCCGTGAAAATTTATTTCGAAATTTTTGGAGTCCGTTTAGTATTTCTTTTTATTTCTCTTCTGCGCGTAAAAAAACGCGCACCGGCCTAGGGCCGTGTCCGACTAGGACTCCCGGCCCGTTAGGCTATATATAGCCGGGGGAGGCCCAGCCGAAACCCTAGACAGCCCCAAGCCGCCCCAGCCCCCGCCGCCGCCGCGCCACCCCGCCGCCGCACGCCGCCCGAGGTCCGCCGCCGCCTCGATTTCCGCGCCAATTTTTTTTCGAAAAATCGTTCGGTTTTTCCGTCGGTTTTTTTAGATTCGGTTTTTTAAATAGATCGGTTTTTCTGGTTTATTTAAATAGCGAGCGTTCGTATGTTCGTTCGTTCTAGCGAATGTTCGTCATTTTTTTTCTTTTTCTCGGATTAAATCCGCGATTTTTCTGATCGCGATTCCTGATCCGATTTTCGTTTTAGTATATCTTTTCGCTCGTTTATCGGAATCAGGCGATTCAAGCGCCTGGAGTTTCGTCTCGAAACCCTCTATCCGTTTAACCAACTTAAACAAGATTTTGCTACTAGAAAAATTGCCCTAGATCCAGATTTGTAGAACGAAGTTGTTTTCTTTCGCCGTTTGACTTTCGTTGTTTCGTTCGATTTGATTCTTTTTGCAAACCGGAGTTCTTAAGTTGAACCTTCTGGTTAGTTCTCTTATTTGAGTTTTACCCGTGCATTAGATGAGTACTTATTGTATGCTTGTTTGTTTGTCTGCGATAGAATACCCGGAGTACGCCGCTTGTTACTTCGAATCTCTAGGTTTCGCGGATCATCAGCAAGGCAAGTAACAGTTTGATCATACCTTTTCTACTACCCAGTTCTATTGCATTAGATCAAATCCTCACACACTGCATGATTAGGATTTAATTAAATTGTGGGATGGGAAGTAGTTGAGGTAGTACCTATTACCTGTTTACTTTCAAACCTTTGGGAGTTACTTCTGCGTTTGCTTATTATGCCATGCTATGCTAGTAGACGTGGATTGGGTGAGTGATATCCATGACAGATGTGAGTTTGTTAATTAATGGTTTATCTAAGGTGGCAACTTAAACACACATCTGGGTGGATTGAGGCACCTGGGTATTCCAGGACTTGCCTGTTTTCTTTCGGACCGCCACCCAGGCTCAAAGGGATCATGAGACTATTCATACTAGAAACTTCTGTGTGCAGCCACAAGCTATTATGGGCTCTAGCATAGTTGACTAAGTCGTGCGAACTCTTACAGTGGTAGACTAGCAGATGTAGGGGATGTAGGTGGTACGGTCTACCCGATCGTAAGGTGCTAGCGCTTCTGAAAGACTATGTCTCGGTCATCCGTCTTCTCAAACACCTTGTAGTGCGAGAAACCAAATGGAGGCGATCGAGTCTTGTGGGGAAAAGTGCGCAAACCTCTGCAGAGTGTAATAAACTAATCATGGTTAGCCGTGTCCCCGGTTATGGACATCTTGAGTATCTAGTACCTGGATTATCATGTGAATCTCAACATGTTACTCTAAATTAATTTTGTTGGGTTTTGTTTAATGATGATGCTTAATTGGGATTGAGGATGCTATCAAACATTCTCAATGTTTAACAACTACCATGATAGTAATTAAATTTATTCCTTTGAAGTAGGGAAAAATTGGCTTTACGCAAAACTATAACCATAGAGCTTTCCACCAGCCAAATATGCATATAGTATAGCTGTTTCATTCCATTACCCTCTATGTGTTACATTGCCAGCATATTCCATGTGCTGACCCGTTTCGGGCTGCAACGTTAATGTTGCAGACTTTTCAGACGACGATTAAGGAGTTTTTAGGTCGTGGTTCTATACTCAGTGATGCCGTTGGAGTTGATGGACTCACTTATGTTCCAAGCCTTCCGCTGTTATCGTTATTAGATGGCCTTACGCCATATTAATTGTAATAAGTTCTCTATTGAGACACTTGATGTAATAAGTGTGTGATTCCTACTCTGTTATAAATCCTCCGAGTACTGTGTGGTGTCAGCATTACTAATCCAAGGATGACACCGGAGCACAAAGATCAGACTGTTTGAGGTCTAGTCGCTACATGCCCTCACTCATGTGAACCTGCTCCTCTGACTTGTTCTGACTGTCACTTTCATCAGATATAATGCAATCTCTGACAGCTGACCCCTAGTTCGGCGATGAACTCGCTACGGCGGCAACGGCGGGGATGATTCCCGTTGACGGCGGCGGAGACCAGCGGCAGGAGGCAACTGGCGACGAGGAGGACGATCCGGAGACCCTGGAGGTAGAGTGGGCTAAGCGCAGGCGAAAGAGTTCGGAGAAAATTTCCAAAATTTTGCTCGTGGGTATATAAAGCCTGACCTTGTCGGTGTGACCGAGTGGAACAACTCGGTGGCACCGAGATGCATAACTGCAAGCAATTGCTGCAACTCGGTGTGACCGAAAAGTTCAAATCGGTTGCACCGAGATCGAAAACCTAGATCGACTTAGTGATCTCGGTATGACCGAAATGGGTGAATCGGTCAGACCGAAACGCACAAAGAAGTTTTGGAAGTGTAAGTCTATGACGAATCGGGGACTCCGAGTGCTCCTCACACAGAGTGGTTTGAATCTGACTTGATCAAATTTTGTGATGTAGCATGAATAGAGTTTGAGACGAGAAAAGCATAGATAGCTAGAGAAGGTTCTTAGGCATTCTTGTCCATCCACTTGGCAAGAGAAAAAAGAAACCAATCAATCAAAACAACAAGTGGATGTCCTTGAATGAGTAAATTATGCAACCAACATGCTCAAACAATAAAAATGGCAATTGAAATATGTGGCAAAGCATGCACAACCAATTCTAGCATCTATCAAGCAATTGGCGATGACTAGGTCATCTATATATGAGTATATGGACTTAGGAGTCAAATGAGAACATTTGATCATAGGTCATACTCATCGTTTAAGCACAAGTGGGGTTACCACTTTTACGTAAAGCGTTGTTGTTTTCACACCATTAGAGTTGCTTTAGCTCAATTCTTAGAGTAAAGCTCCCCCTAGATGTGAGATCCCCCCTTAAGAGGGATGAACTAACCTTGGGTTTTGTCGATGATGACTTCATGTAGATGTTGAAGATGTGGATGCTCAATGTTGATGTAGATCATTTGGAGCTATCCTTTGGAGTGAGTTGCACTTTTAATACCTACATGGGTTAGTCCCACAAGGAACACACAAGGATATCCATAGGCATAGAGTGATGCACACACAAGATGATGTCTATGAAAGCTTTAGGTTACCTTGTCCCTTGTCTTACCAACAAGAGGGTTTGTGACTCCTTGAACTAGTGCAAGATGTGGAAGTTGATTGCACTCGTTCTTGCCAAAATGATAAGAGTGAAGTATGTTGGCGGAGTCACCCTCAAGAACTCTCTAGTTCTTCTTCTTCAGGATCCACATCATCTTGATGGGAATCCTCAGAGTTGTAGTTGTACTTGATGAAGTGGAACTTGATGTAGTCTTGGGAACCCACTTGACCAAGGCCTTAGAAGCTTCTTCAAATGAATCAATTTCCTCTTGAAGCTTGTCCTTGCCTTTTTGCTTGTGGTCTTGTGGTGGAAGATCATCTTGAGCTTGTGTCCCTTTGAAAGAAGTAGGATCATACTTCTCTTGTTGAGGAACAAACTTCGTCTTGGGGTATTGATCTTCTTCCCACTCAACTCCATTGGCATTGAACTTTCGTTCAAAACCAACACCTTGGTTCTTCCGATGCCTTCCTTGCTTGCGTACAATTTCCTCGAATTGCTTACTCCCGGCAAGGCTCTTGTAAACACCTTTCTCTATAATTCCCTTCAATAAGCTATTTTCTTTCTTAAGTATAACTTGGCTAAGAGAATCATTAGTGGAATCAAGAGAACTACTAGAAGCAACAACATTGGATTTAGCATGATTATTGTTACTACTAGAGGAAGAATCTTTCTTGTTCTTGTTACTAGACTTGACTTAAGGCATGTAAGTGGATAAGAGTAAATGCTTGGCAATGTAAGAAGAACTTTTCTTGCGAAGATCATCATTGATTGCCTTCAAGAACTCATGCTCTTGCTCAAGGTTGAGCTTTTCAAAACGTAATTTCTCATGTGTCCTTAAAAGTTCTCGATGAACTCCCAAGATAGTTTCATGAGCTAACTTAAGAGTGTTTAGTTCTTTAGTTAGAGACTCAATCTTCTCCTTATCATTGTCATTCGTTTAATCTTGATTAGCATGATTAATTGACGTTTCATCATAGTATTCATCACTAGAGTTGTCAACAAGTAAATCATCATCACCTAACAAGTCATCTTCATCCCTATTGAAATCAACATACTCGGGGTGTGATACCTTTGGACCTTTGGCCATGAAGCAACTTCCAATTCCTTCATTTTGTGAATCAAATATGTCGTAGGAGTTGGTTGACACAAGTGCTAGACCGGCAACACCTTCATCTTGAGTATATTCAGAGTCGGAGTGATAGCTTCTCTCGGAGTGATTGTCGCAGTCGGAGCCGGATACCCATTCACCAACATGAGCTTGATGTCTTTGTTTTGTGTAGCTCCTTAATGACTTGTCCTTTCTTTCCGAATCCTTGCTTCTTCGTGAGGGTCTTCGTTCATAACGATCATCTCTACTCCTTCTTTCTCTAGGTGGTGATTCTTCTCTTCTACTTATTCTTTTTGGAGAATCTTCTCTTCTTTTGTGGGGTGTTGTACACTCATTGGAATAGTGTCCGGGCCTTCCACAATTGTAGCAGTTTCGCTCTCGACTAGAAGATCTTTTGTCATTGTAGGACCTTGACTTGGAGCTTCTCTCTTTGCTTCTACTCTTGTAGAATTTGTTGAAGTTCTTCACCATTAAGCTCAATTCTTCATTGAAGGTTTGTTTCTCACTTGATGATGTGGGGGCTTCGCATGAGGCTTTGTAAGCACCACTTGATTTGTTGTGAAGTTCCCCCTTATCCTTGAGTGACATCTCATGAGCAACAATTCTTCCAATGACTTCTGTTGGCTTGAGATCTTTGTAATTGGGCATCATTTGAATCAATATGCACACGGTATCATATTTTTCATCCAAGGCTCCTAGGATCTTCTTGATGATGAATCTGTCGGTCATCTCTTCACTTCCTAAGCCGGCAATCTCATTTGTGATAAGAGCAAGCCTATAGTACATTTCAGCGACACCTTCACCATCCTTCATTTTGAACTTGTCAAGTTGACTTTGAAGCACATCCAACTTGGATTCCTTGACGGAGTCGGTACCTTCATGCATGTCAATCAAAGTATCCCAAATTTCCTTTGCATTCTCAAGACGGCTGATTTTCTTGAATTCTTCGGGGCACAATCCATTGAAGAGGATATCACAAGCTTGAGTGTTGTATTGCAGCATTTTCAACTCTTCCGCGGTGGCTTCACGATTCGGTTCTCTCCCATCAAAGAATTCACCTTGCAAGCCAATACACACAATAGCCCAAACGGCGGGGTTATGTCCAAGAATATGCATTTTCATCTTATGCTTCCAACTAGCAAAATTAGTACCATCAAAGTAAGGACCTCTACGGTGATAATTTCCCTCGCTAGACGCCATACTCTCCTAGGTTGTGAAACCAAGGCTATGACCACCAAAAGCTATGGAAATCAAAGCAAATGGAAACCTGGCTCTGATACCACTTGTAGGATCGAAAGTATGTCTAGAGGGGGGTGATTAGACTACTTGACCAATTAAAAATCTATCCTTTTCCCAATTTTAGTCTTTGGCAGATTTTAGCTAACCTAGCACAAGTCAAGCAATCTTAACACAACTCAAGCAAGCATGCAAAGAGTCTATGAGCAGCGGAAAGTAAAGCATGCAACTTGCAAAAATGTAAAGGGAAGGGTTTGGAGAATTCAAACGCAATTGGAGACACGGATGTTTTTGTCATGGTTCCGATAGGTGGTGCTATCGTACATCCACGTTGATGGAGGCTTCAACCCATGAAGGGTAATGGTTGCACGAGTCCACGGAGGGCTCCACCCACGAAGGGTCCACGAAGAAGCAACCTTGTCTATCCCATCATGGCCATCGCCCACGAAGGACTTGCCTCACTAGCGGTAGATCTTCATGAAGTAGGCGATCTCCTTGCCCTTACAAACTCCTTGGTTCAACTCCACAATCTTGTCAGAGGCTCCCAAGTGACACCTAGCCAATCTAGGAGACACCACTCTCCAAGAAGTAACAAATGGCGTGTTGATGATGAACTCCTTGCTCTTGTGCTTCAAATGATAGTCTCCCCAACACTCAACTCTCTCTCTCACAGGATATGGATTTGGTAGAAAGAAGATTTGAGTGGAAAGCAACTTGGGGAAGGCTAGAGATCAAGATTCATATGGTGGGAATGGAATATCTTGGACTCAACACATGACTAGGTGGTTCTCTCTCAGAAAATGTGTATTGGAAGTGTAGGTATGTTCTGATGGCTCTCTCCACGAATGAAGAGTGGGTGGAGGGGTATATATAGCCTCCACACAAAAACTAACCATTACACACAATTTACCAATCTCGATGAGATCGAATTGAGAAACTCGGTCAGACCGATTTAGCAAACCTAGTGACTGTTAGGATTTTCGGTGGGACTGAGATGCAACTCGGTAGGACCGATATGGTTAGGGTTAGGGCATAACGTAATCTCGGTGTGACCGATTACACAAACTCGGTGGGACCGATTTTGGTAATAAGCTAACTAGAGAGTTGGTCAGGTAAACTCGGTGGGACCGATTTGCTCATTTCGGTGGGACCGAAATGTTACAAAAGGGAAACAGACAGTTTACATTGCAATCTCGGTGGGACCGATCACTCATCTCGGTGGGACCGAAACATTACAAAGGGAAACAGAGAGATTACAACCCCATCTCGGTGTGACCGAGATCCCTATCGGTGAGACCGATTTGCCTAGGGTTTGTGGCAGTGGCTGTGACATCTGAACTCGGTGGCGCCGGATAGAAAGAATCGGTGGGGCCGAGTTTGACTTTTGGTTTAGGTCATATGTGGATGTGAGAAGGTAGTTGAGAGTTTTTGAGCATATCACTAAGCACTATGAAGCAAGAACCTCATCAAGCAACACCTCATCCCTCCTTGATAGTATTGGCTTTTCCTATAGACTCAATGTGAGCTTGGATCACTAAAATATAAAATTTAGAGTCTTGAGCTTTGAGCTTGAGCCAATCTTTTTGTTTGTAGTATTTTGAGGGGTCCACTTTCCTCATCCATGCCATGCCATTCATTGAGCTTTTCCTAAAATATTAATCTTGGAATAATGTTAGCTCAATGAGCTATATGTTGTTACAAATTACCAAAACCACCCAGGGATAGTTGCAGTTTCAATTGCATATCCCGGTACACCGCCGGAGGCATTCATATAGAGTCATATTTTGTTCTAGTATCGAATTGTAATCATTGAGTTGTAAATAAATAGAAGTGTGATGATCATCATTTTTTTAGAACATTGTCCCAAGTGAGGAATTATAAAAAAAGAAATGCCATAAAAAAGAGAAAGGCCAAAAAAGGAAAGGCCGTAAAAAGAGAAGGCCCAAAAAATGAGAGAAAAAGATAGAAGGTACAATGTTACTATCCTTTGCCACACTTGTGCTTCAAAGTAGCGCCGTAATCTTCATGATAGAGAGTCTCTTGTTTTGTCATTTTCATATACTGGTGGGAATTTTCATTATAGAACTTGGCTTGTATATTCCAACAATGGGCCTCCTCAAGTGCCCTAGGTCTTCGTGAGCAAGAAAGTTGGATGCACACCCACTTAGTTTCTTTTGTTGAGCTTTCATACATTTATAGCTCTGGTGCATCCGTTGCATGGCAATCCCTACTCCTTGCATTAACATCAATCGATGGGCATCTCCATAGCCCATTGATTAGCCTCGTTGATGTGAGACTTTCTCCTTTTTGTCTTCTCCACATAACACCCCTCATTATATTATATTCCACCCGTAGTGCTTTGTCCATGGCTCACACTCATATATTGCGTGGAAGTTTATAGGTTTGAGATTACTAAAGTATGAAACAATTGCTTGGCTTGTCATCGGGGTTGTGCATGATGAGAGCATTCTTGTGTGACGAAAATGAAACATGACTAAACTATATGATTTTGTAGGGATGAACTTTCTTTGGCCATGTTATATTGAGAAGACATAATTGCTTTGTTAGTATGCTTGAAGTATTATTATTTCTATGTCAATATGAACTTTTGTCTTGAATCTTTCGGATCTGAATATTCATACCACAATTAAGAAGAATTACATTAAAATTATGCCAAGTAGCACTCCGCATCAAAAATTCTGTTTTTATCATTTACCTACTCAAGGACGAGCAGGAATTAAGCTTGGGGTGCTTGATACGTCTCCAACGTATCTATAATTTTTGATTGCTCCATGCTATATTATCTACCGTTTTGGACATTATTAGGCTTTATTATCCACTTTTATATTATTTTTGGAACTAACCTATTAACCAGAGGCCCGGCCCAGAATTGTTGTTTTTTGCCTGTTTTAGGGTTTCGAAGAAAAGGAATATCAAACGGAGTCCAAATGGAATGAAACCTTCGGGAACGTGATTTTCTCAACGAACAAGACCCAGGAGAGTTGGACCCTACGTCAAGACATAAAAGAGGAGGCCACGAGGTAGGGGGCGCCTACCCCCACCCCCAGGCGCGCCCTCCACCCTCGTGGGCCCCCTGTTGCTCCACCGACATACCCCCTCCTCCTATATATACCTACGTACCCCAAGCGATCAGAGACAGAGCCAAAAAAACCTAATTCCACCGCCGCAACTTTCTGTATCCACGAGATCCCATCTTGGGGCCTATTCTGGAGCTCCGCCGGAGGGGGCATCGATCACGGAGGGCTTCTACATCAACACCATAGCCCCTCCGATGAAGTGTGAGTAGTTTACCTCAGACCTACGGGTCCATAGTTATTAGCTAGATGGCTTCTTCTCTCTTTTTGGATCTCAATACAATGTTCTCCCCCTCTCTTGTGGAGAACTATTCGATGTAATCTTCTTTTTGCGGTGTGTTTGTTGAGACCGATGGATTGTGGGTTTATGATCAAGTCTATCTATGAACAATATTTGAATCTTCTCTGAATTCTTTTATGTATGATTGGTTATCTTTGCAAGTCTCTTCGAATTATTAGTTTGGTTTGGCCTACTAGATTGATCTTTCTTGCAATGGGAGAAGTGCTTAGTTGTGGGTTCAATCTTGCGGTGTCCTTTCCCAGTGATAGTAGGAGCAGCAAGGCACGTATTGTATTGTTGCCATCGAGGATAACAAGATGGGGTTTTCATCATATTGCATGAGTTTATCCCTCTAGATCATGTCATCTTGCTTAAGGCGTTACTCCGTTTTTAACTTAATACTCTAGATGCATGCTGGATAGCGGTTGATGAGTGGAGTAATAGTAGTAGATGCAGGCAGGAGTCGGTCTACTTGTCTCGGACGTGATGCCTATATACATGATCATACCTAGATATTCTTATAACTACGCTCAATTATGTCAATTGCTCAGCAGTAATTTGTTCACCCACCGTAGAATACTTATGCTCTCGAGAGAAGCCACTAGTGAAACCTATGGCCCCCGGGTCTATCTTCATCATATTAATCTCCTACTACTTAGTTATTTCCTTTGCTTTTTACTTTTGCCTTTATTTTACTTTGCATCTTTATGACTTTATCACAAAAATACCAAAAATATTATCTTATCATATCTATCAGATCTCACTCTCGTAAGTGGCCGTGTAGGGATTGATAACCCCTATTTGCTTTGGTTGCAAGGATTTATTTGTTTTGTGCAGGTACGAGGGACTCGCGCGTAGCCTCCTACTGGATTGATACCTTGGTTCTCAAAAACTGAGGGAAATACTTATGCTACTTTGCTGCATCATCCCTTCCTCTTCGGGGAAAACCAACGCAGTGCTCAAGAGGTAGCAGCGGAGCGGGGGAAATCCTCCCCCTCATTGCCGGCAGGGTGGGGCCTCGGCGGAGCCGGCGGTGTCCTCTGCCTCGTTGTTGGCGCCGCGGGGCCTCGGCGGAGCAGGGCCTCGTTGACGCCAGCGGAGCGGGGACTTGTCGGAGCCGGCATTGTCATCTGCCTCATCCTCGGTCTCGCCAAACAGCGCCCCGCCCGCTTCATCACCCTTTTTGTAGGCGACCGCAGCCTCCTCCACCCGCATGCGGTACCGCCAGCGCTCGAGGTGGCCCTCGCGGGCGGAGCGGTACGAGTCGAGCAGCGCCTCCTGCTCCACCCGCTCCGCGGCGATCTGCTCCTCCACCTGAAGGTGCTCCAGGAGGAGATGGTGGTTGTAGGCGGCGTCGGCCTGCGCCTCCTGGAACTGCTCCACACGCTTCTGCCTTACCGTGTCCATATATTGGGCACGGGCCTCGCCGATGGTCATGGTGCAATGCACCGGCGAGGATGGCGCGGAGGAGGGGGTTGGCGCCAGATCGTCGACTACCATGTTCTCCATTGGGACGTCGTCGTCATCCGCCTGCCTGCCGGCCAGCCAGTTGGCAGCAATGGCTGTCATCTCCTTGTGGTCCATCGTCCGCCCGTCCCAAAGAGCGCTGGAGCGCGAGGAAGCCATGGTGGGCAGTAGTGGTGTGGACAGGAGAATAGGAATGGATGCGGATGGCTGCGGCTATGGCTGGCGTAGTAGTTTATATAGCAATGGTGGGCGGCGGAGGGACGGACGTGTGGCGCCGGAGTAGCCGCCTCGGCAACCGCGTATCATTAATGTGGGCGGCAGAAGGACGGACGGACGACACTTGTGTCGTTTGAAGGCGGAGCAATCGCATGCACCGGGAAGCGGGGCGGGCGGCGCTGACCGTTTCGGGCGGAAAGCGCGCGCGGACGAGGGAGGTGGTCTGGGTGGGCCAGGGCAGTCAGACTCGTGCTTGGCAGCGGGTTGGTCCAGCAGCCAGACATGCTGGCTCGCCAGCTACCTCGCCGAGCTGAGCGACGACAATCAGACGATGGACGTAGCTTCCGACCAGGAGCCGGTGTCACAGTCCAAGCCGGTTCATGCCGTGTTCACCATAGAGCAGGTGCGGCCGCACTTCGACGCCCTAATGGCGGAAGAGCTACCAGCGCAGGGGGACCTATGCTGCAACCTCCGTCTCCTCAACGAGCACCGGTGAACAAGCGAACGACAATGCCGTCGCGGACATGTGGCCCTATAATCCTGACTTTCCGAATGAGCAGCGGGCGCTATATCATACCATCCGTAGGGCCCGCGAGGCCCTCTCCGTCGTCCTTTGAGTTGTTGCGCTCGTTGTGGCGCCGCCGTCTCGTGTTGTCAACATGGTCAACGGACATGAGGATGAGGAGATGACTTTACTTGGAGAGGATGACAGTAGGGACCCACCAGGGCCATAGCCGCACGTATGCAAGTGCCTCCTTATTAGTATATAAAACAATAAAATTTGTTTGCTTCCTCCTGGTTTCCTGACATCAGGGTCCCACACCATTGTCAACCTATGTAGTCAATAAACGAGAGAATTGCACAAGAAGCGGCCGACAGCTCGGACCAAGCAGCTCGAGCAGTATTTGTGTTTTTAAGGTGTGAGCACTGCAGAGTTTTTCTTGAGCGATATTTAGCCGAGATATTAATTTTTCTCCTCTGAACAACAACGAAAACATCGCTGCAGCTATTAACTGGGCGGGCTGTGGCCCGTCTAGCCCAGGCCAGATATCCAGCCCAGATATTAATTTTTTTCAAGCTGAAAATGGCTAGCCCAGCTATATTTTTTTTAGGAATACTCAGGCAAGGTCAAGTTGTTATTCTCCGCCCCGCTGGGCTGTAAATATTTCCTAGGAGGGATGCATTAGGCTTAACAAGAAAATGGGCTTTAAGAAATAATAAATTGGATGTAATTATAAAAATTGGGCAATAAGTATAAAAAATGCACCAAACACGTAATTACTTTATAAAATATTATTTTTGGATATTGAAAAAATTAATTTCATTAATTGGTGCGAGCGCAATGTTTCATTGGATTTTTACGTAATATAAATTTATATTGGAATTGTATTTAATCTGACTAGAAATTTCAGGATAAAAATATTTCGGATCCCATCAAAATGTGGGAAATTTTATTGAATTTTGTTTTGAACGGTTGGTTGAAATGGGTTGTATTTTTAACAAACTATAAATGGGCTGTAGTAAATTCCATTAGAATTCAAAAATTGGTTGCACATTCTTACAAATCTCAAATGGGCTATAAGTTCTCTGCCACACACTTGTGGCCTTACTAAGTTGACACGTCCCCTCAAAAAAAAGAGTTGACGCGTATGCAAGGCTTTGTCAACTTATAGTCAACACACGCTTCTAGCAGCAGTGGCCGTTGGATGTCCATCCAACGGATGTCGTGCTTCTTCTTCAATATCGGATATTCTAGCTTCACCCGCCCAAAAAATGATTCCTCCCCCTGACATCTGGGGTGCACCGTTTCGGAAGCTGACCTGTGGACCTACTAAATTGACGTGTACCAAGGGCTTTGTCAACTTAGTCAATATAAACGATTCTAACTGCAGTGATCATACGATGTCCATCCAACGGTCTTCGTGCTTCTTCAACCTCTAGACTTCTTGCTCCAGCCGCCCAAAGCAGCGCCGGTCGTGCCGCCTGCTCCTGTCTCCCATGGCCGGCTGTGCTGCCACGCATGCCTCACCGCCCCCTACTACTCCCACCGTTGGCCAGGGCATCCCTCCACTCACCCACACCCCCTGTTATTCTGCGGCGACGGCAGCCTCACACCACAGCCGAACCAGTGAACCCTCGTACTCCTCTCCGCGTGGGCATCCACTGCCGCGTGTTCCCCAGCTCCGCGTCGTCCCCTTCCTAGGCCTTGTTGTCATCTACCGCCCTGATGCTCTCTGGCATGGTCAACGTGATCAAGGAACGACTTCCATAGGAAGAGTACTGTACGTGGAGAGGCTGACAGCTGGGTCCACGGCAGCCACAAGGAAGTGCCTCCTTATTACACGGAAAATAATTATTCCTCCACCTAACAGCGGGGACCCACCGGATGGGCCACCGTATTTGGCGAAAAAATGTTTCCCCCTGACTGCTGGGACCCACCGGACGGGCCAACGTATTTCGCAAAAAAAACATTCCCCCGCTGTCAGCTCGGACCCACCGAAGGTGCCTCCTTATTACGCACAAAAAATGAATACTCCCCCGCTAGTTGGGACCCACCTTGGAGGGAGGCTGACTTGTGGGCCTACTAAGTTGACGGGGATGGAGTGCTTTGTCAACTTAGTCAATATGAACGATTCTAGCTCCAGTGACCGTACGATGTCCATCCAACGGCCGTAGTGCTTCTTCAACCTCTGGTCTTGTTGCTCCAGCCGCCCAAAGCAGCGCCGGTCGTGATGCATGCTCCTGCCTCCCGTGGCCGGCTGTGCTGCCCCGGAGGCCTCACCGCCCCGTACTATTCCCACCGCTGGCCAGGCCATCCCTCTACTCACCCACACCCCCTGTTATTCTGCAGCGATGGCAGCCTCACACCGCAGCGAACCAGTGAACCCTCGTACTCCTCTACGCGTCGGCATCCACTGCCGTGTCCTCCCCGGCTCCGCGTTGTCCCCTTCCTAGGTCTCGCAGTCGTCCACCGCCCTGGTGCTCTCGGCGCGGCGTGGTCAACGTGGTCAAGGAACGGCTTCCATCGGACATGGACTGTACGTGGAGAGGCTGACAGCTGGGTCCACGGACGCAGCAAGGAAGTGCCTCCTTATTACGCGCAAAATAATTATTCCTCCACCTGATATCGGGGACCCACCGGACGGGCCACCGTATTTGGCGAAAAAAAACGTTTCCCCTGACTGCTGGGACCCACCAGCTACATCTTCGCACGCAAGGAAGTGCGTCCGGGCAAAAACAAAAAAAACGATTCGCCCCCCTGACTGCTGGGACCCACCAGCTACATCTTCGCACGCAAGGAAGTGCCTGACAATCGGGACCCACCTGGTCGAAGCGTACGTAGCATTGTCATTCTGGTCGCGAATGTGTACGTACATACTGGTCAATGTAGAGGCGCGCATGTGTCGTAGTAGAGGCGCGCATGTAGCATGTACACGTATGTACATCGGCCAGTGTGCAAGAAAGAAAATACGGCCACGTACGTACATACGGGCAGGGTCTCGAACGCCTACTCGCACATATCTACGGCCAGGGCTCGTGTACATGGCTGCGTCGGAACGGAGAGACAGCGTCATCGTCGTGTTCATGGGGAGCCAACTGGCTGGGTCAGAACGAAATGCATTGTCGTGTTCATCGGGAGGGCTTGGATGGAACAGCCGATGGAAACGAGGCCTGGCGTACCGCAAAATGGAGGAAATGGCCTTGTGTTCGACCAGCCACATTCGAAACGGGATCCTGTTCATCGGGAGGGCTCTGGCATACCGCAAAACGGAGGAAACGGACCTCCTACGGTCGAAACGGGGGTCCTGTTGATCGGGAGGGGTGTGGCGTACCGCAAAACGGAGGAAACGGACTTGTGTTGGAGCGCTACGGTCGAAATGGGTGTCCTGTTCATCGGGAGGGGTGTGGCGTACCGCAAAACGGGACTCCACGGGATACTATTCATCTCCAACGTCGACCCCCTCCAGCCTCCACGGGCTACTGTTCATCCACCATCGACCTCCTCCAGCCTCCACCTGCGACTGTTCATCCACGGGCTCCTGTTCATCCAACCTTCACCGCGCGCTACTCCATCGACTACTGTTCAACCATCCCTCTCCACGGGCTCCTGTTCAACCACCCCTCCACGGTCTACTGTTCATCCATCCCTCCACCATCTACTGTTCATCCTGCCCTCCACGGGGTCCTGTTCATCCAGCCCCAACCGGCTCGATCGATC
>NC_057794.1:408928282-408972988 GCF_018294505.1 Triticum aestivum
TTAGCAGCAGTAGCGAAGGAATCGCTCGATCGGGTTCAGTTAACAGCCATCGATCGATCGCTCGGGTTCAGTAACGCGTAGCCTGTAGTGCAATCGCTCGGGTTTAGTTAGAGCCCAACGCCTCGCACCCACGCGCGTGCGTGTACGAGAGAAACGCACATCCCTCGGCCCCGACCACCCACCGTAACCGGGAACACCCTGATATTTTCCTCGCCCTCGCTTCTACCACGGTTTTTTCCGTCATGGACGGCCCAAAGAATGTCATGCAGTTGCGTCTCCGGCCCGCCCAAGACGAAAAGCCCATTTTCTGTCATGATTTTTTGTCATAGAAGTAGGACCCCACCACATCTATGATGATACCGGGTTTTGTCACAATTATCGTCATAGAAGTGTCATAAGTATGACAGGAAAAAAATCGTTCGGCCCAAAATGTCACGGATGTGTCTTTTTTTGTAGTGTGGGGAGATATTGTATACAAAGGTCTTCAGCCCAAGTCCAAGTCTGAAGCCATAGCTCAAGGTTTCTATCCTTGCATGGTCCGAGGACCACAGCCTGAAAATGCCAACCCATCCAGTCTACTATGGTGTCGTGAAGACAATCTCTTCAAGCGCAACTTCCAGTTTGCCAAAGAGTCTGCCAAGAAGAACAAGAAGGACCTTGGACTCGACTTCAACCCTGGTCCATCTGCTCCTCGTGCTGATGGCACTCGTGATGCTGAACCTAATATCATCGGGCCTTTCTACAACCTCGACGGTCTCCTCACTCACATTGTTGTTCAGGGGGCAGCCGTGGAGCACTCTGAGAATGACGCTAACACTGATGAAGCGCCAGCTCCACCAAGGTCACAGAAGCAGAAGAAGTCGAAGGCTTCAAAGCCTTCCGCTGCACCTAAAGCTCTGCATGCGAAGCCACTGGCCACTGCACCACCTGAAGCAAGTGTGCAGTCTGAAGATCTTTCTTGCATCTCCAAGAAAACCCAGAAGTCTTCAAAGCAGATGAAGCTCATCCAGCGCTCTGGGTAAGAACTGACCCCAGCTGATATCTTGCGGAATGAAGAAGCCACCATTGATTTGTCCAGCGACAACAATATTGGTGATGATGCTCTTGAGATGCTCATAAAGAGCAAGGAGGAGGTGGAGACCTTCAATGATCTGCCCCTGTTTGATGTGGATATCTTAAACAACTTCATTGATGAATGGTTTGAAAACCCCAGCATCAACATAGATGACCTTGAGCTTCCAATTGGCATCAGTGTCTCTTTCCACATTGCCATTGCTACTGAGCTGGCTCTGGCTCAGAAGATAGTTGAACTTAAGAACAAGATTGATCATGAGAAAAGCTTAGTTCAAGAGGAACATGGCCAATCTCAGCGTGGTGGATGTTCAAAGCTTCAAGCAGATGCTGCATGAACTCAAGGAGCAATTTCACCAGAAACGCGAGGAAGCTAAAGGTTCCAGAGAAAGAATTAAATACTTTGCTGAGAAGAGTGTGGAAGCGCACAATGAGGCAGAGAAGCATAAGGCACTGGGGCGCCTTGGCATCGACCCCAAAATGGCTGCCAAAAAGAAGAAGAAGCCTGATGTAGCTCAAGCTGAAGCATCAAGGCAGGAAGCACCAAGCATTGTCTTCCCTGACAGCATGACAGGCTCGAAGCCTAAGGTCCCCATAGCTGCTTCAGAACTGAAGAAGACAAGGGCAGCTGAGGCCGAAGCTAGAAAGCGCAAGAACAAGAATGCCACTGATGATACCCCACAACCCAAGAAGCGGAAGACAAAGCCTTCGAAGAAAGATCGGGCTGCTCCCTCAGAGCCCCTTTTTGTCGAGCCCATCTCAGTTGCTCATCCTGCGTCAGAAAACCAAGAGCGTCAGTTAATTGTTCATGAGCCTGCTTCCACAGAGGCTCCTAAAGCTGAAGACATTCCAGCTGCTGATCCCATCACAGCTGAAGACATTGGTCATCACGACAATGTAGATGATGATGAAGTCCTTCCTCAGATCGATCGCCAACTAGTATCATCGCCTGTTCTCATGAACAGCGAACTTATCAGCATTGGTCGTACATTGACGCCAATTGCTCAGGATGCATCGTGGGCTGATCACCCCCAAGACACACCAAGCCAAGACACACCCAGTACTCCCCCTCCTCAAGTTACCACTCTGGTACTTGATGATGACAATTACATGGTGAAGACCACCCCATCTCCAAAGGCGTCGCCTGCATTGCGCAGGCTTCGCAAAGGCCCTAGGCCACAGGTCGCCATGCTGAGCGTTCCAGAAGGAGAAGTGCAAAACAACTCAGTGGCACGACAAGTGTTTCCTGACGCCACTCCAACTATGAACGTCTCTGAGTCTGAAGCCAAAGCTGCTGAAGAGATTCCGGCTGCATCAGCCAATGACCAAGAAGAAGAGCGTGTTGCCACACCCCCTATCAACCCAGAAGTTGTTCTCAAGGAGAACGAGTCAGTGCCAGTCCCTCCAGCTACTCAAGTGGAGGTTGACAATACTGAGGCAGCCACCCACAACACTACTGAAGCCAATGACGTTGTCATGGAAGAAGCTAATGTGGCGCCTGAAGTGAATACAGTGCCTGAAGCTAATGCTGCACCTGAAGCAAATCTGCAGCTTGAAGTCAATGCCTCTGTGTTGGGGAACGTAGCAGAAATTCAAAATTTTCTATGCATCACCAAGATCAATCTATTGAGTAATCTAGCAACAAGGGAAGGAGAGTGCATCTACATACCCTTTTAGATCGCTAAGCGGAAGCGTTCAAGTGAACGGGGTTGAAGGAGTCGTACTCTCGTGATCCAAATCACCAGAGATCCTAGTGCCGAACGGATGGCACCTCCGCGTTCAACACACGTACAGCCTGACGATGTCTCCCACGCCTTGATCCAGCAAGGAGAGAGGGAGAGGTTGAGGAAGACTCCATCCAACAGCAGCACAACGGCGTGGTGGTGGTGGAGGAGCGTGGCAATCCTGCAGGGCTTCACCAAGCACCACGGGAGAGGAGAAGGACTTGGGAGAGGGGAGGGTTGCACCAAAGGCAAAGGTGTGTGTTGAGAGGCCCTCCATCCCCACTATATATAGGGAGCCCAAGGGGGGGCGCCGGCCCTAGGAGATCCAATCTCCTAGGGGGGCGGCGGCCAAGGGAGGTTTCCCTCCCCCCCAAGGCACCTAGGGGTGCCTTCCCCTTGTGGGACTCTTCCTTTCTTGAAACCCTAGGCGCATGGGCCTCTTGGGGCTGGTGCCCTTGGCCCATGTAGGCCAAGGCGCACCCCCTACAGCCCATGTGGCCCCCCGGGGCAGGTGGCCCCATCCGGTGGACCCCCGGGACCCTTTCGGTGGTCCCGGTACAATACCGATGACCCCGAAACTCGTCCCGATGGCCGAAACAGGATTTCCTATATATAAATCTTTACCTCCGGACCATTCCGGAACTCCTCGTGACGTCTGGGATCTCATCCGGGACTCCGAACAACATTCGGTAACCACATACAAACTTCCTTTATAACCCTAGCGTCATCGAACCTTAAGTGTGTAGACCCTACGGGTTCGGGAACCATGCAGACATGACCGAGACGTTCTCCAGTCAATAACCAACAGCAGGGTCTGGATACCCATGTTGGCTCCCACATGTTCCACGATGATCTCATCGGATGAACCATGATGTCAAGGACTTAATCAATCCCGTATACAATTCCCTTTGTCTATCGGTACGATACTTGCCCGAGATTCGATCGTCGGTATCCCGATACCTTGTTCAATCTCGTTACCGGCAAGTCTCTTTACTCGTTCCGTAACACATCATCCCGTGATCAACTCCTTGATCACATTGTGCACATTATGATGATTTCCTACCGAGTGGGCCCAGAGATACCTCTCCGTCACACGGAGTGACAAATCCCAGTCTCGATTCGTGCCAACCCAACAGACACTTTCGGAGATTCCCGTAGTGTACCTTTATAGCCACCCAGTTACGTTGTGACGTTTGGCACACCCAAAGCACTCCTACGGTATCCGGGAGTTGCACAATCTCATGGTCTAAGGAAATGATACTTGACATTAGAAAAGCTTTAGCATACGAACTACACGATCTAGTGCTATGCTTAGGATTGGGTCTTGTCCATCACATCATTCTCCTAATGATGTGATCCCGTTATCAACGACATCCAATGTCCATGGTCAGGAAACCGTAACCATCTATTGATCAACGAGCTAGTCAACTAGAGGCTTACCAGGGACATGGTGTTGTCTATGTATCCACACATGCATCTGAGTTTCCTATCAATACAATTATAGCATGGATAATAAATGATTATCATGAACAAGGAAATATAATAATAACTTATTTATTATTGCCTCTAGGGCATATTTCCAACAGTCTCCCACTTGCACTAGAGTTAATAATCTAGTTCACATCGATATGTGATTAACACTCAAGGTCACATCCCCATGTGACTAACACCCAAAGAGTTTACTAGAGTCAATAATCTAGTTCACATCACTATGTGATTAGCACTCAATGAGTTCTGGGTTTGATCATGTTGCTTGTGAGAGAGGTTTTAGTCAACGGGTCTGAACCTTTCAGATCCGTGTGTGCTTTACAAATCTTTATGTCATCTCCTAGATGCAGCTACCACGTTCTATTTGGAGCTATTCCAAATAACTGTTCTACTATACGAATCCAGTTTACTACTCAGAATAATCTGGATTAGTGTCAAAGTTTGCATCGGCGTAACCCTTTATGATGAACTCTTTTACCACCTCCATAATCAAGAAAATTCCTTAGTCCACTAGTTACTAAGGATAACTTTGACCGATGTCCTGTGATCCATTCTTGGATCACTCTTGTACCCCTTGACTGACTCATGGCAAGGCACACTTCAGGTGCTGTACACAGCATAGCATACTGTAGAGCCTATGTCTTAAGCATAGGGGACGACCTTCATTCTTTCTTTCTATTCTGCCGTGGTCGAGCTTTAAGTCTTAACTTCATACCTTACCACTCAGGCAAGAACTCCTTCTTTGACTGATCCATCTTGAACACCTTCAAGATCATGTCAAGGTATCTGCTCATTTGAAAGTACCAT
Source organism: Triticum aestivum (assembly GCF_018294505.1). Taxonomy (NCBI): domain Eukaryota; kingdom Viridiplantae; phylum Streptophyta; class Magnoliopsida; order Poales; family Poaceae; genus Triticum; species Triticum aestivum. Next base: position 408,933,373 of record NC_057794.1, read on the forward strand.
TAAGCGTTTTGATCTATCCTTATAGATCTTGATGCTCAATGTTCAAGTAGCTTGATCCAGGCTTTCCATTGAAAAACACTTTCCAAATAACCCTATATGCTTTCCAGAAATCCTACGTCATTTGTGATCCATAATATGTCAACAGCATATACCTCATCAGAAATTCTATAGTGCTCCCACTCACTTCTTTGGAAATACAAGTTTCTCATAAACTTTGTATACACCCAAAATCTTTGATCATCTCATCAAAGTATACATTCCAACTCCGAGATGCTTACTCCAGTCCTTAGAAGGATTGCTGGAGCTTTGCATACTTATCAACATCTTTCAGGATTGACAAAACCTTCTGGTTGTATCACATACAACCTTTCCTCAAGAAAATCATCGAGGAAACAATGTTTTGACATCCTATCTGCAAGATTTCATAAATAATGCAATAATCGCTAATATAATTCCAACAGACTCTTAGCATCGCCACGGGTGAGAAAGTCTCATCGTAGTCAACTCCTTGAACTTGTTGGAAAACATCTTAATGACAAGTCGAGCTTTCTTAATGGTGATACTTACCATCATTGTCCGTCTTCCTTTTAAAATCCATCTGTACTCAACAGCCTTACGACCATCGAGCCGTTCTGCCAAAGTCTACACTTTGTTTTCATACATGGATCCTCTCTCGGATTTTATGGCCTCGAGCCATTTATCGGAATCCAGGCCCACCATCGCTTCTCCATAGCTCGTAGGTTCATCGTTGTCTAGCAACATGACTTCCAAGATAGGATTACGCACCACTCTGAAGTAGTACACATCCTTGTCATCCCACAATGTTTGTTAGTGACTTGATCTGAAGTTTCATGATCATTATCATAAGCTTCCACTTCAATTGGTGTAGGTGCCACAGGAACAACTTCCTGTGCCCTGCCACACACTAGTTGAAGAGACGGTTCAATAACCTCATCAAGTCTCCACCATCATCCCACTCAATTCTTTCGAGAGAAACTTTTCCTCGAGAAAGGACCCGATTCTAGAAACAATCCCTTATTTCTTTCGAATCTGAGATAGGAGGTATATCCAACTGTTTTGGGTATTCTATGAAGATGCATTTATCCGCTTTGGGTTCGAGCTTATCAGCCTGAAACCTTTTCACATAAGCGTCGCAGCCCCAAACTTTTAAGAAATGACATCTTAGGTTTCTCTAAACCATAGTTCATACGGTGTCATCTCATCGGAATTACATGGTGCCCTATTTAAAGTGAATGTGGTTGTCTATAATGCCTAACCCATAAACTATCGTGGTAATTCAATAAGAGACATCATGGCATGCATCATATCCAATAGGGTGCAGTTATGATGTTCGGACACACCATCACACTATGGTGTTCCAGGCTGTATTAGTTTTGAAACAATTTCCACAATGTTTTAATTCTGTGCCAAACTCGTAATTCAGATATTCATCTCTATGATCATATCATAGATCTTTTATCCTCTTGTCATGACGATCTTTCAACTTCACACTGAAATTACTTGAACCTTTCAATAATTCAGACTCGTGATTTATCAAGTAAATGTACTCAACATCTACTCAAATCATCTGTGAAGTAAGAACATAATGATATCCACTACACGCCTCAACACTCATTGGACTGCACACATCAAAATGTATTTCTTCCAACAAGTTGCTTTCTAGTTCCATTTTACTGAAACCGAGGCTTTCAGTCATCTTGCCCATGTGGTATGATTTGCATGTCTCAAGTGATTCAAAATCAAGTGAGTTCAAATGGTCCATTTGCATGGAGTTTCTTCATGCATATACACCAATAGACATGGTTCGCATGTCTCAAACTTTTCAAAAACGAGTGAGCCCAAAGATCCATCAACATGGAGCTTCTTCATGCGTTTTATACCGATATGACTTACGTGGCAGTGCCACAAGTAGGTGGTACTATCATTACTATCTTTTGGCATGAACATGTGTATCACTATGATCGAGATTCAATAAACCATTTATTTTGGGTCCAAGACCATTGAAGATATTATTCAAATAAACAGAGTAACCATTATTCTCCTTAAATGAATAACCGTATTGCGATAAACATAATCCAATCATGTCTATGCTCAATGCAAACACCAATCTCGATGGTAGAGGGAGCGTACGATACTTGATCATATCAACCTTGGAAACACTTCCAACACATATCGTCAACTCACCTTTAGCTAGTCTCCGTTTATTCCGTAGCTTTTATTTCGAGTTACTAACACTTAGCAACCGAACCGGTATCTAATACCCTAGTGCTACTAGGAGTACTAGTAAAGTACACATTAACACAATGTATATTCAATATACTTCTATTGACCTTGTCAGCCTACTCATCTACCAAGTATCTAGGGTAATTCTGCTCCAGTGGTTGTCCCCTTATTACAGAAGCACTTAGTCTCGGGTTTGGGTTCAACCTTGGGTCTCTTCACTAGAGCAGCAGCTGAATTGCCGTTTCATGAAGTATCCCTTCTTGCCCTTGACCTTCTTGAAACTAGTGGTTTCACCAACCATCAACAATTGATGCTCCTTCTTGATTTCTACTTTGGTGTCAAACATCGCGAATATCTCAAGGATCATCATATATGTCCCTGATATATTATAGTTCATCACGAAGCTCTAGCAGCTTGGTGGTAATGACTTCGGAGAAACATCACTTTCTCATCTGGAAGATCAACTCCCACTTGATTCAAATGATTGTTGTACTCAGACAATCTGAGCACAAGCTCAACAATTGAGCTTTTCTCCCTTAGTTTGTAAGCTAAGAAAATCATCGGAGGTCTTATACCTCTTGGCGTGGGCACGAGCCTGAAATCCCAATTTCAGCCCTCGAAACATCTCATATGTTTCGCAACGTTCCAAAACGTCTTCGGTGCCTCAATTCTAAGCCGTTTAACTGAACTATCACGTAGTTATCAAAATGTGTATGTCAGATGTTCGCAACATCCACAGGCGACGTTCGAGGTTCAGCACACTGAGCGGTGCATTAAGGACATAAGCCTTCTATGAAGCAATGAGGACAATCCTCAGTTTACGGACCTAGTCCGCATAATTGCTACTATCAACTTTCAACTAAATTTTCTCTAGGAACATATCTAAACAGTAGAACTGAAGCGCGAGCTACGACATAATTTGCAAAATCCTTTTTGCTATGTTCAGGATAAACAAGTTCATCTTATGAACTCCCACTCAGATAGACATCCCTCTAGTCATCTAAGTGATTACATTATCCGAGTCAACTAGGCCGTGTTCGATCATCACGTGAGACGGACTAGTCAACATCGGTGAACATCTTCATGTTGATCGTATCTACCATACGACTCATGCTCGACCTTTCGGTCTTCTGTGTTCCGAGGCCATGTCTGTACACATGCTAGGCTCGTCAAGTCAACCTAAGTGTTTCGCGTGTGTAAATCTGTCTTACACCCGTTGTATGTGAACGTTAGAATCTAACACCCGATCATCACGTGGTGCTTCGAAACTACGAACTGTCGCAACGGTGCACAGTTAGGGGGAACACTTTCTTGAAATTTTAATGAGGGATCATCTTATTTACTACCGTCGTTCTAAGTAAACAAGATGTATAAACATGATAAACATCACATGCAATCAAATAATAGTGACATGATATGGCTAATATCATATAGCTCCTTTGATCTCCATCTTGGGGCTCCATGATCATCTTGTCACCGGCATGACACCATGATCTCCATCATCGTGTCTCCATGAAGTTGTCACGTCATCTATTACTTCTACTACTACAGCTAACGGTTAGCAATAAAGTAAAGTAATTACATGACGTTTATGTTGACACGCAGGTCATAAATAAATTAAGACAACTCCTATGGCTCCTGCCGGTTGTCATACTCATCGACATGCAAGTCGTGATTCCTATTACAAGAACATGATCAATCTCATACATCACACATATCATTCATCACATCCTTTTGGCCATATCACATCACATAGCATACCCTGCAAAAACAAGTTAGACGTACTCTAATTGTTGTTTGCATGTTTTACGTGGCTGCTATGGGTTTCTAGCAAGAACGTTTCTTACCTACGCAAAAACCACAACGTGATATGCCAATTGCTATTTACCCTTCATAAGGACCCTTTTCATCAAATCCGATCCGACTAAAGTGGGAGAGACAGACACCTGCCAGCCACCTAATGCAACTAGTGCATGTCAGTCGGTGGAACCGGTCTCACGTAAGCATACGTGTAAGGTTGGTCCGGGCCGCTTCATCCCACGATGCCGCCGAATCAAGATAAGACTAGTAACGGCAAGCATATTGAACAAAATCAACGCCCACAACTACTTTGTGTTCTACTCGTGCATAGAAACTACGCACAGACCTAGCTCATGATGCCACTGTTGGGGAACGTAGCAGAAATTCAAAATTTTCTACGCATCACCAAGATCAATCTATTGAGTAATCTAGCAACGAGGGAAGGAGAGTGCATCTACATACCCTTTTAGATCGCTAAGCGGAAGCGTTCAAGTGAACGGGGTTGAAGGAGTCGTACTCGTCGTGATCCAAATCACCGGAGATCCTAGTGCCGAACGGACGGCACCTCCGCGTTCAACACACGTACAGCCCGACGATGTCTCCCACGCCTTGATCCAGCAAGGAGAGAGGGAGAGGTTGAGGAAGACTCCATCCAGCAGCAGCACAACGGCGTGGTGGTGGTGGAGGAGCGTGGCAATCCTGCAGGGCTTCGCCAAGCACCACGGGAGAGGAGAAGGACTTGGGAGAGGGGAGGGCTGCACCAAAGGCAAAGGTGTGTGTTGAGAGGCCCTCCATCCCCACTATATGTAGGGAGCCCAAGGGGGGGCGCCGGCCCTAGGAGATCCAATCTCCTAGGGGGGCGGCGGCCAAGGGAGGTTTCCCTCCCCCCAAAGGCACCTAGGGGTGCCTTCCCCTTGTGGGACTCTTCCTTTCTTGAAACCCTAGGCGCATGGGCCTCTTGGGGCTGGTGCCCTTGGCCCATGTAGGCCAAGGCGCACCCCCTACAGCCCATGTGGCCCCCCGGGGCAGGTGGCCCCACCCGGTGGACCCCCGGGACCCTTCCGGTGGTCCCGGTACAATACCGATGACCCCGAAACTTGTCCCGATGGCCGAAACAGGATTTCCTATATATAAATCTTTACCTCCGGACCATTCCGGAACTCCTCGTGACGTCCAGGATCTCATCCGGGACTCCGAACAACATTCGGTAACCACATACAAACTTCCTTTATAACCCTAGCGTCATCAAACCTTAAGTGTGTAGACCCTACGGGTTCGGGAACCATGCAGACATGACCGAGACGTTCTCCAGTCAATAACCAACAGCAGGATCTGGATACCCATGTTGGCTCCCACATGTTCCACGATGATCTCATCGGATGAACCACGATGTCAAGGACTTAATCAATCCCGTATACAATTCCCTTTGTCTATCGGTACGATACTTGCCCGAGATTCGATCGTCGGCATCCCGATACCTTGTTCAATCTCGTTACCCGCAAGTCTCTTTACTCGTTCCGTAACACATCATCCCGTGATCAACTCCTTGATCACATTGTGCACATTATGATGATGTCCTACCGAGTGGGCCCAGAGATACCTCTCCGTCACATGGAGTGACAAATCCCAGTCTCGATTCGTGCCAACCCAACAGACACTTTCGGAGATTCCTATAGTGTACCTTTATAGCCACCCAGTTACGTTGTGACATTTGGCACACCCAAAGCACTCCTACGGTATCCGGGAGTTGCACAATCTCATGGTCTAAGGAAATGATACTTGACATTAGAAAAGCTTTAGCATACGAACTACACGATCTAGTGATATGCTTAGGATTGGGTCTTGTCCATCACATCATTCTCCTAATGATGTGATCCCGTTATCAATGACATCCAATGTCCATGGTCAGGAAACCGTAACCATCTATTGATCAACGAGCTAGTCAACTAGAGGCTTACTAGGGACATGGTGTTGTCTATGTATCCACACATGCATCTGAGTTTCCTATCAATACAATTATAGCATGGATAATAAACGATTATCATGAACAAGGAAATATAATAATAACTTATTATTATTGCCTCTAGGGCATATTTCCAACACTCTGCTCCTATACCACCTCCAAGACCTCACACCATTGAGCAAGCATACGATCGTGGTCAACTTTTCACCGTCCCTTGGCCCATTCTGGTTCCTCCGCCTGCTCCCGGACCATAATTTGCCTATCATGTGGAGCATAGGCCTCAGGTCCAGAAGCCAAAGCCCAAGCTGCCAAGGTTTCCAGGTACTGTGACTTCGCCAGGATCATTCAATGTGAATGGCTTCAAAGCACACAACACCTTCTTTGATAGTGCCAAGAACCCATATTCGCAGCCAAGGATTTGATCAGATCGGTTCTGGAGCTATCAGCAACGCATTTATTATTCTTGTGTCTTATACAATCAAGGGCGCATTTTTCCTCATATGTGTCTAGACTGCGAAGCCATCTCTGTCCTGCCCTGCTTGGAAGAAGCCCTAGACTGCTTCAAAGATGTTGGCCTTCTGAAGTTTGTGACCGACAAAGAAAATTGGAATGAGGAGCTTCTGCTACAATTCTATGCCACTCTTCACATTCGCGGCTACAATAGGGATCCGAAGACTTGGGTCCTTGAGTGGATGATAGGCGATGTACACCATGAAGCCAAAGCCCAAGATATAATTGAGCTTACTGCCCTGCCCACTCTAGGTGAATACTATGAACCTGGTTGTCAGCTACACAGGAATGCTTTGGAGAGTATATTCCAGAAGCCTAAGCCGAACATGAGCCAAATGCTGAGTATGATGAAGCCACTGCCACAAGATGCTGAATATCCAAAGGAGTTCTTTGCTGACGACCTGGAGTATCTGCCCCGCACCATCTATCATATCGTAAGGCGAACTCTCTGGCCTGTCAAAGGACATTCTCCTGCAGCGGAGCTTGAAGGAGTAATGAATACATTGGTTTTCTATCTCTCAAATGGCATCAGCTTCAATGCTCAGGATTTCTTCATCAGGCAACTTGCTGCATCTGGCCCTGATTTGTTTGGTCTAAAATTTTATGCTCCATGGGTAATGCACCTCATTAAGCTTCACTCTACTATCAACTATTAGCCCTCTGCGCGCAACCACCTTATCTTCTTGCCAGAGGTTGATATGTCTATAGAAGCCATCTACCCTGAACCTGCCAAGGAGCCTCTATATCTTCACAATGTAGATCACCAAAGCTTCACTCAACCCATTGAAGTAGTTCTTGTTGCCACTCGTGTTTATCCCTTGGCTGGTAACACTCTTGCACCTCGTCGCGCAAACACTGAAGCCACTGAAAGCACCATTGCTCAAAGGCCTCAGAAGCTCTCTCGCGCTCTCAATGACTGAGAGCTTCTCGTGGCATTGCATTAGAAACAGGACAAGCATCATGACTGGCTCAAGCATCAGATGTAGAGACTCTTGGTGGATGTTAATCGAATTCGCAACCTTGCCGCCAAGAATGCCTTTGTCACACATGAAACCTGTCGGCGGTCGTGGAAGAGTCTGACATTGCTAAGCTCTGAAGATGATCTTCAACAGGATGGCTTCACCGAGAGATTCAAATTTGATTCCACTCCTCCCAGAAACGTTGTCTTGCGTCAGACTCCCTCCCTCGAAGACTCTGAGTACTCCTCCTCAGCGGCAACTATCGATGCCAGAGTCGTCGATGACGAAGATGATGCTACTTCACCAACTACAACTTCTCCTCGAATCAACACTGCACCAAGTTCATCTGCACCACCGGACTACAACGTCGACCCTACAACTTCACCTGCTCATGGGAACGAGTAGAGCTATGTGTCTTCAAACCTTTTTGGTCCTTACTGACAAAAGGGGGAGAAGCATTTGAGTTGATAGTCTTCAAGCGGGTCATTATTGGGTGGTTGCTATACTTTTTTTGCCAAGTGTTTACAACTCCCGCTTTTGATACTTTCGGTTCTTTGAGTTGTAACACTTAAACTTGATGGTCGTCTGCTACCTTTTTCTGTCAACTATGTGATGCGATGGTAAATTCCGCATGTGCGATGATAAATTCCGCATGAAGTCATTCCGCAGACGTCCATTTTTCATTATTCATGTCATTATCGTCATTACATCCTTTCATGCATGATGAATTGTCTTCATAAGATGAAGAGGATCTCCACAAGTAAAACCTGCCATGTGCATTTGCATTCAAAATCAAAATACTTATATGCACATCTTTAGGGGGAGCCTTTTGCTACTTATGAAGAAAATACCTTATCCTTCCAATTTCACATACTTTTATCCCCGTTGAAGACTTCAACCAGTTTGTCATCAATCACCAAAAAGAGGGAGATTGTAAGTGCATCTAGTGCCACCCCTAGTTGGTTTTGGAGTATTGACGACAAACCTGGTTGAGGGACTAATGTGTTTGTGAGAATTGCAGGATAACACAGGATAACCAGAGATGACCCCTAAAATGTGTGAAGACATTGAAGACAATGGTGGTCTATGAAGAGTTTCACATTGAAGACTATGACATGAGAAGACATCGTATGAAGACTATGGATTGTGAAGACATAGTTGTTTCGTAGTTTCCTTTTCTTCTTTGTTGAGTCATAAGAACCACCGTACTATTCAGTGGGGTCCAAGTGAACAAAGTCAGAGTGACTGAAGTGATGCTCAACCAAATCCTATGTCTTCGAGCGAAGACAATGAGAGAAAATCTTATCCAAAGCTGGATAAGTCAGCTTTACTTGTAGGCCAAGTCAAGCTGTCGCGTGTGTTTGAAATCTGATTGTTAGACACATGTCAGTTCCTTAGTGACCCAGGGTCATTTTAGACAAATCAGGTTGGGTTGCCTCGTGTCTATAAATAGCCCACCCCCTACACCATAAATTGGTGGCTGCTCAGAGTTAGTGCACGGCTTTTGTCATTTGAGAGCAACCCACCTCGAAGTCTTTGAGAGAGAAATCCATGCGAGGACAAAGCCCTAAACACCCAGAGCCAAAGAGTGTTAGGCATCACTGAAGTCTTTCTGTCTGCGTGATCTGAAGACTTATTACACTTGAGGACTGTGAATCCTCTAGCCGGTTAGGCGTCGCGTTCTGAGCATCCAAGAGTCATTATGGATCGCCGATGAACGAAGTTTGTGAAGGTTTGGAAGTCTACCTTGAAGACTTACCAGAGTGATCGGGCGAGGACTATGTGTCCTTAGCTCAAGGGAATAAGGTGAAGACGCGGTCTTCTGAGTTGAATCTCAGCCTCCCTAACCAGACGTACAGTTGTCACAGCAACTGGAACTGGTCCAACAAATACATGTCCTCACCAAGCAACTGGTTCTATCCTTACCTCTCTCTTTACTTACAGTTTGTCTTCGTGAAGTCATTGTCTGCTTGCATGATCTGATTGACTTCACTGAGTGAAGATTGTTGTTGACTGGCTTCATACTATCTTCCATCTTGATCCATTCTACCTAGCTAATGATAGTCTTCGTACTTTCACTTCATTGCTTACTTGACTATGGCTTGTCTAGTGTAGTCTACCTTCCGCTGCATGTTAATAGGTTCATTTCTACTGCTTGTCTTCAAAACCCTCGTGTATTGAAGACTTTCATAAAAATCGCCTATTCACCCCCCCCCACTAGTCGATAACTAGCACTTTCAGGGAGTGCATGACCTCGCAGCTTCATCGGTTCCCAATGCAGCATCCTGACACGGAGTGGCAACAGTGGTCGGGCGAGGGGAGACAAGGGTCGGCGCAGCGCCGTCCGGATTAGACGCGGGTGGGAGGAGTGGGGGAGCCCGATTTGGCACAGACAAAGAGACAAAAGGGGTGCCTGGGTTCTAGCGAGAGGGACGCATGCATGCATATCCTCGAGTGTTGCGTACGGGTCTTTGAGAGGATTTGGTCTGTTTGACTCCGTCGCGTAGCCATCACTGTGCATGGGGCGGGCCTAGAGAGCTTGCATGGGGGAGGGGACGTACGGGTCGTCCGTGAGGGCGGCTGGGGTTGGGTCGTGCATGCGTGGGCTGGGTGGCACGAAGGGGCCCAGGATAGAGACGGAGCGCGGCTGGAGTGGGATATAAGAAAAGGAGTGATAGAGTGCTAGATGTCGGCCGCAGTGAGAAACCACCTCGTCTAGCTGGTCAAAGAGAAAAGGCCGAAAACCAGAGAAGTTCAGAGATCCGGACTTAAGAATTTGAATCTTAGCCAAGCGGGAGAAGATGCCAGTTTTGAAAATGAGCTCATCTACCTTGATTGCATGAAAATCTTGTTTAACCGAAAAACAATGGTTTAGAGCTGACTCAACAAGCACTTCATTAGGGCTAACAGCTAGTGGCATAAAGGTGACCCAGAAACAGTGGATGTGAGAGGTATAATGCATATGTGGTGGTAGTTGATTAGGGTGACTAGCATGAAGCATACGGTAAAAAAACTAATACCAGGCCGAGCACGTCTAACCTTGGGCATGTTAAGGGCTGTTGACGGTGAGGACGATGAAGTAGAGATGTTCGTTGTCGGAGAGGAAGCCGTGGATCCATGCACGGAGGGCTTGGCCTTTACAGCGAGCGAGCGTCTAGAGCCACTCGGAGTAGGCGGACGAGGGAAGCTGATCAACATGTCCTGTTTATGGAAGTCGCCCATGGCAGCGATGAGGTTGGCTACCCCGGGGTTGGCAACGGTAAACGAGAAGCAAGAGTCTCCCTCGTCGACAACGCTGAAGTGGGGGAAGCAGCCACCGAAGAGGCGAGCGAGGATGAGGGCCATGGAGCCAGCGGTTAGGGCAAACGGGAATTGGATGACGCGGGCGTACATGCGGCAACCATGAAGGTTGTGGCATGGGTCGATGGTGACAGTCGACCGGAGTTGCGTGGAGACCACACCTTCGAAGTAAAGGCAGAGGTCTTCTGGAATTTGCAAGCAGATGGCGAGCGACATGCATGAGGCGGCCGCGGCAGGCGTGGGTGGAAGCAGAGGTAGTGAAAGAGCGAAAGAAAAGGTGTAGTTACGATGGCGGATCGATTTTTGGTCGAGGATGATCTCCGCGACCCGCGGGGAAGCCACATGGAAGCGGAAGACCAGGGGGGAGAAGCGGGCGACGAAGAAGTCTGTGGCGCAGCCACCAAGGGCGGCTTGGAGCAGAGCAGCTACGGTGATGGCGTCAAGGTGGCGGGTGGAGAACTCAAAGACGATGTAGAGGGGCGACGCAAGGTGCAGCACCGGCGTGGTGACTGCGAGGCAGCAGTAGTAACTGCAATCATCTTCGAACTCCACCCATGGCGTTGCCACGGCCCAGGAAGCAACGGAGAGCCACCTGCCCCGCTTTAACGTAGGGAAGGTCAAAGAAAGGTGATGGTGGTGGCGCAACAGAGTGGAGCAGCGCGTCCAAGGGGCTGGTGATGAGCGTGTGGCCATGGGAAGAGCTTGCGGCGACCGGAGGTGGGCTGGGTGCAGGGTGGTGGAGGGCCAGTGGTGGGAGGGGGAGAGGAGAGGAGAGGCGCGCCATCCTATCCTACTTCGTTGATTCCGGCCGAGTAATAAATTAATTTAGAGAAATCGATCCATCCGCAATTCATGTATGTAATGCATGCACCATCCCTTCTTCTTCCTGCCCACGCCCTGCTTCCCGTCCGAACGATCACCCGTAGTAGGGTAGCCGGCAGTAATACGGCCAAAGAGAAATGTGTTGGCAACAACAAGCTGATTAAGAGTTTGATGTGTGGATCGACCGTCAGTTCGACACCTCACCGGAAGCGGCGGGTTGTTTGTCATGTTCCTCTCCATCAGTACCGATCGATGGAGAGGTTCAATGCAATGCTTCAATCTCTGGCTAGCTGCTGCCGCCGACCGATTTGGATGATTAATTTGTTGAGCGAAGAAAATGAAGGTGTGAGAGGCAGGGCCTCCATGAGAACGATCTCCACCGTAGCTGCTTGTGTTCTTCGAATATATTCTTGAGTTGCTTTCCTGACGTCTTCAGGCGGTTGCAGCAGTGTGAAATAAATAAGATCGAATATTATATCTGAAAAGGGAAAAGTTAGCTTAGGAAGTTCTTTTTTAGCTTTGAAAGTTATGTGTTAGAATTGTAATAATTATATAATGAGTATAATTTGTTGTTGATTTCTTTACAAATGTTTATGCCAAAGGAAAGTATATACATTTGAGACGATGCAAATAGCCTCCTTTTGCTTTTGGGTGTAGCCTGGCTGCTATATGGTGTCAAGAGAATCTCAACATGATTACCCGTGCCGAACCAAACACGTTGTACAAATTACTGCGGTCAATTTCAGGATCTGCATGCTTTCTGCCAAACCAAACACGTTGTACAATTTCAGGACCTGCTTCCAAGGAAGATCGGATACGATATGAAATGTAAAAATTGTCAACCGAGCGGTAAGGCCGACTCCACCGCGCGAAACCATCCCGTCCGGCCCCGTCTGTTTAGAATAAAAGGGACAAATCAGACGACCCAACACGCGATGGTCCGTTTTGTATTCGGGCTGATCCATTTCGAGTGCAAACATGCACCGGGTTTGGGTCGCGGCGGACAGCAAACGGATGCGATGCTTGTCCGTGCCGGGGCCGCGTGGCAGGCGGCCACCTACCTCACACCCGCCAACACCAATGCGCACGCGCAGCCGGCCTCATCTGTCATGCGCCCAGGCGCACGGTCGCCGTCCTTCTTAAATGGGGAGGCCGTGGACCGGTCGTCGTCCATACTTCCCACTCCAACCCGCTGCCTCCTCGAAACCCGACACCCCAAACCCTAGCCTCTCCCCGTCGTCGAGCTTGCCAGCCGGCCGACTCGCAGCCATGGGGTTCTGAAACCACGGCCGCAAGGGGAAGCACGACCGTGAGGCCGGCTCCTCCTCGGGACACCGCCGCGGCTCCGTGAAAGAGGGGGCCGCCACGCGACCGCGCCGGGCTGCCGCGCCTACCCCATTCATCATCGGCCCTAGGACCGCCGGCGAGCGCGACCGACGGTACATCAACGCGGATGTATGCCGACGCTATTGGGAGACAAGGACGCCGGTCCTGTGGAGCGACCTCCATCTCCCCAACAACTGGCACCTCTCGGCCGATCGGGTCCCGATCCCGCCGGTCCCGATGAGCAGCCGTGCGCGTCGCGATGAGATCGAGTGCCGCCGCCGCCTCCTCCCCGATGACCTCTAGTACGATGATAGGTACGCCTCCTACTCCGTACTCTGGGACACCTGGCTACACGACGAGCACGACGTGCGGCGCGCCTCATACTTCGTCGGCACGGCATCGGGTCCGCGACGGCCACGTCGGGAGGTGCGCGGCCTCACGCCAACGCCGCCACCTTCCCCCTCTCCGTCGCCACCTTCATCTCCTCGCATGACAGCGGAGGAGGAGGCCCGGCTCATGCAACGTGTCATGGAGAACTCCATGAACACGCACGATGAGCGCCAATGGCTAGGCCTCGAGGAGACGATGGCCCTCTCTGCGGCCGGCGACGTCGCCATCCCCGAGCTGGAGATGGCGATGGCGGAGGAGGTGGTGGAGGAGGAGCCGGTGGCCGCGTTCCACCTGGCCCTGGTTGGGCAGCGCTGGAGCTGGTCGTGCTCGGCTCCGGAGACGGCCGACGCCGTGGGGGTCGCAAACTGGTGCCCCACGCCGACGCGGTCATTGGAGCGGGACGCGTCGCCACGGGAGGAGGTGGTGCAGGCACCTCCCGCCTTCCAGTCTGTCCCCATCTACCACGGACTGTCGGCCCACCTCTGGACGCCGCCGGACTACGTCGACCTCGTCAGTGACGACAACGACACCGGCGGCCAGTGAAGACGGCGACGGCCATGACATCGGCGGGCACGGCAGGAGCGCGCGGGCGGCCTGAAGACGACTTTTTTATGTTAATTATGGCAATGTGAACCGTGGAACTGGGCCGTTTTGTGACCGTTATGTTTAATTATGTTTTATGTTTTTATATTTTGTTTTTATTTACTTTTCTCGGCCTTTTATTTTAGTTTTTATGTTTTTTTAATCACGTTCATCCCGAACATGATTTGAGGTGCGGCCGCGCGTTAGGCGCACCCACGACCCAACGGACAGCAGTCGGATATGGACGAATCCATTGCCGTCTCAAACGGACGGAATCCGGCCAAACTAGACGTCCATTTAAGATCGTGCGATGGAGTTGGCCTAAAATCTCCTGATATTATATTGCTACCACTTCCATCGACCAGCGACAAGGTAAGATCGTGCTGTAGACACGGACATATCTATGCGTCGCCGTTGTGCCCTAAAACGAAAAGCAGATTCGTGCTGCTATAGCTTGAGGTACGGCTGCCGACGACTTTGCCGATTCCCATTTCTCCCCACACCGTCCCACCCAAGCATGGACAATACATGTTAAAACACAAGTCATTGATTCACTTTTTTTTGAAGAAGAAAGTGCATGTCGCGCCGTTGAATAATCCCCGACTCCTAACCCCAAAGGTGCACCCAATCTATCCACCTAGTGCAGATCCGAGGTTCCCCTCGTCTCACCCCAGTATGGTGGCTGGAGGTGTACAATGGGAGAGGACTAAGGCCAACTCCACCGCGCGACCCTATTTTGTCCGTCCACATCCGTTTGGGGTAAACAAGACAAACGAAACGGCTCAGCGCACGGTCTTAAATGGACAAATGTTCGGATTCCGTCCGCTTTCGACCCATCTTCGGCCCAAACTTGCGCTCGGTTTGGGGTGAAACGGACGCGCGCGGACGGCCTCGACGCACGCCATTGTCCCTCCCGTGGCCCGCCTGTCGGGGACACTAGCAGTCTCTCCGCTCCCAACGCTTCACCCTCTCTCCCCGCCCCGTCCTGCCGCCGGCGCCGCCGCTATTCTCCGGTCGCCTCCTCACCGCGCAGCCCCCCCCCCCCTCGCCGTCCATACCAAACCACGTCTCGACATGGCCGCCACCACGCCCGCGCTTCCGTCGTAGTTTTGGTCGTCGGTAGGAGGAGGTTTGGCCGTCGCCGTCCTTGCCGGTGGCAGAGGGGACACGACTGCCGGCGACGTACCACGACGGCCGAGGCAGATTCCGACAAGAGCTCCAGAGCGGCCAGTAGCCGGCCGGCAACCACCCCTGCTGCGTCGAGGTGATCATCGCGGCCTCTTCGCCACCACGACCGCAAGGTGTTCGACCTTTTGCCAACAAAGGTATGGACAGTGGAGACGAGTTTTTCTTCATCACTTTCTTTGTTCATCGGACGATTCGTCGTCAGATAATGACGATCTCGTGGTGGCTGCACTGGTCGTTCACGACCATATTCAACGGCAGCTTCCTCGGTACAGGGGGTCAGTCCCTGGCCGTGCTCCCAACCTGAACCGCAACAGGGAGAGAGGCCACGCCCTGCTCTATGCCGATTACTTTGCCAACACCCCGCTCTTCAAGCCGGATAAATTTCGTCGCCGTTTTCGTATGGCAAGGCATGTGTTCAATCGTATTCGAGAGGGAGTGGTTGCTCATGACCCATGCTTCGAGTGCAAGACGGATGCCCTTGGCAAGCTTGGATTCTCCTCCTACCAGAAATGCACCGCGACCATCCGCATGCTTGCATATGGAATTTCAGGCGATCTGGTGGATGAGTATGTGCGTATGAGTGAGACAACATGTCTGATGTCAATGTACAAGTTTTGCCAGGCTGTGATCGAGGTCTTTGGCGCAGAGTACTTGAGGCAGCCAACTGCCGCTGATACACAGAGATTGTTGGCGACCAACGCAGCTAGAGGCTTTCCAGGTATGCTTGGCAGCATAGATTGTATGCACTGGGAGTGGAAGAAATGTCCATTTACTTGGCAGGGCCAGTACAAGGGGCAATGTTAACGGATGCACTGTCATATTAGAAGCGGTGGCATCACAAGATCTTTGGATATGGCATTCTTTCTTCGGCATGGCAGGTTCTCACAATGATATCAACGTGCTGCAGCGTTCTCCAGTCTTCGCGAGGCTTGCAGAAGGCCACTCCCCACCTGTCAACTTTGAGATCAACGGCCACCATTACAACAAGGGATACTATCTAGCAGATGGTATATATCCTCAGTGGTCAATTTTTGTGAAGACAATCTCGAAACCCCAAGGTGAGAAGAGAAAGAGATTTGTCCAAATGCAAGAGAGTGTTAGAAAGAATGTGGAACGTGCTTTTGGTGTGCTTCAATCCCGGTGGGGTATCGTTCGAAACTCTGCATTGTCATGGGATGAAAGGAAGCTTTGGGAGGTGATGACTGCTTGTGTGATCATGCACAACATGATCGTCGAGGACGAACGTAATGAGAGCATCTTCGACCAAGGATTTGATTATCAAGGTGAAAATATTGAGCCCTTGCATCAAGACCCGGCCACATTCGAACAGTTTGCCCAATTCCACCGTGAGATGCGTGATTGGCACACTGATGTGAATCTTCAAAATGACTTAGTTGAGCACGTGTGGGATCACATTGGCAACCAATAGATGTATTTGTCTATTTTATGTTCAGTCAAGATAATTTCAATTTGGTTGTAAAACTATTCTATTAAAGACAATTTCAATTGGGTTGTAAAGCAATTTTAATTTTCAGACAAATATTTGGGTTCAAAACTAGTTTTGATGTAAATTTGGGCATTTTTTGTCCCTAACGGACAAGATGGGGCAAAAAGATGCGGCCGCGCGCACGGCCACCGCATCCCAGGACACGACCCCAAATCCCTACCCAAAGGGACAAAAACCGGACAAATCAAACGTCCGTTTGGGGTCGCGCGGTGGAGTTGACCTAACGGAGGAAAGGGAGAAAGCATCTCGTGGAAACCTACCACTCGGTGAAAACTTAGAAACTCCAATACGGACCATTGGATCTGCAATCTAATGTCCAATTCTTCCACCTACCATTCCGTGGGTTTTACAAGAAAAAATACACGGGCTTTGTGTAGTACTACAATAACTAGCCCTAGGGTGCTTGCATGCAAAAACACAGATTCAATCAGCAGCACAAATTCCAGATCCAACGGCCCCGTCTGAGTTTCCAAGTTCCTCCGATGAAAGGAGCTGCATATACCAGCTCGGTGATAAATTAGCTGAATGTGACTCCAGAGTATTGGACACAGAAGTTTTACAGTAACCTATACTAGTACACTAAGCCTTCGTCCTCAACACAACAGCCTCAACACAACACAGTAACAGAAAAACTGCATCAGAACATTACTGAAAACTTTATATCGGGCTCAGGAAAGTTCGGATATCACTCGCTCGCACTTCTCCTCAAGGATATTCACGGCCTCTGTGAAGAGCACCTCTGGCGGTAGAGATCCGGTGGACTCGATTGTAACTGAACCAGCAGAAACAAGCAACGAAAAAACACTGATTAGCAGCAGGCTAGAAGAATCGGAACCCCTGCAAAAAAAGAAGAATCAGAGCCATTATAAACAGGTCGTTTGCTACTTACAAATGAAGTGGTCTCTAACGCGCCGTAGCTCTACTTGATCATCAGCCAGTCTGACACATTCCCTACAAAGGGTGCATGCTCTTGGCTTTGCAACAACTGCTCTCTTCTCCCCTGGACAATGGAGATACAAGGGGTGAACATAAGCTTCGGGCAAGAACGCAGCTTGGAAAAATAAAGGCACAACATACGGGCACCTATAAACACTAGACACTTTCCATGTTGACATCACGCGGATTATCTAATTGCTTTTGATCTCTTGACCCTTATTAGTTACTTGTTGAACTTTGAACCAATTTATTCCCATGTTGTCTATCTAGTACAAAATGAATGTTGAGGACATTTGGCAAGTTAGAAATGCTTCAAAAACAACCATCTTAGTGATCTAAACTAAAGTAATTATTAGGGTCCAGTGGGTGCTTGAGTCCTAGTTAAATGCCAACATAAATGGACTAAAGTGCTCGTAAACATCCAAATAAATCAGAACTGGTCAGACAGGCCAACAATAGCAGGAGTTATACACACTAAAGACAACTTGGGACTGCAGAGTTGAAGTTAACCTTTAGAAGATACCTCTGGAATTGAATTGAACTAGAAATTGTGGACCAAGTTAGTTGACCTATATAAAGGACTAGTGTGTAACCATTTTGTTCAAGCAATTAAGAAACAGAAGTTCCAATAAGCCTCAGGAACAAGCCCTGCCACTGGATTACAGAGCGCGGTCTTTCTGGAACATTATCCCCAATTTACCCATTGCGGACAAAGGTCCATAACAACTTAGTGTCAAGCCAATTGCTGCTCTGCAATTAGAGTACTCATGGGTTCATTCCTGCACTTCAAAAGCTTTCGTGGCCACCTAGAATCCATATAATTTTGCGGATGCTGTCTAACCAAAAATAGCTAAAATGTTAGTGCCTTGCTCTTTTTTTTTTTTTTTGCTTCGAATCCCAAAGTATTAATCGCCTGTTTACAGAGTGTGCTATTGCCAAATTATGGGGGAGTGAGCTTCTGAATTGGTTGGGAAGATACTGGTATGTACTATGGTTGAATTGCTAGTCCCTGTTTGGTGATTCCAAACTTACACCTATGATATTATATCTTCAGCAGTGATGTGATTTGAATGGAAACTGAGAAATTATTCACTGTTCCTGAGGATTGCTGCTTCCAGATGGAGGTACACCATGATAGAGATAGAGACGGGGTCAAGTGCCAGGAGATTGTTGTGCTGGGGCTATACGTTACAACTTATTGGGACTTTGGAAACGTCAATGGGGTCACAGAAAGATGGCTGGCGCCATGGGAAAGGAAATGCTACCCTGGAAGAACTGAGAGACCCTGCACATGCTATGATGGTTATTTGCAGCAACAATGGAATGTTTGTGTACTGTGGGCGCCATAGGAAAGGAAATGCTCAAGGGAAATGTGGTGACCCTGGAAGAACTGAGAGAGACCCTGCACATGCTGTGATGGTTATTTGCAGCAACAATGGAATGTTTGTGTACTGTGTTTTTGTTTCTGTAGAGCTAGCGGTGCCAGGACTCTAGTGGCTATAATGATCTAGTAGTCATGGAGGTTGTGTCCATCTTCAGCGTAGTGGTGGTATAAAACAGCTCAAACCGAGGACTGCAATCAATTAGATCTTCCATTTTCAATGGAAATGAAACTAGGCCTAGGACTTTTTATTTGTAAAATTTAGGCAATATCACAAAATGATGATCTGGTAGACATGGTGTTACTAGGATTGACAAACCCCTCCCATGCTACTCAGATACAACAGTCAATAAACAAGCACACCAACAGCTACTAAAACTTCTCAGCCTCTCAAAATAGGAAGTCAAAGACAAGTTACCCTTTCCCAGGTCTTCAATGTCAAAAACATTAACTGGGCATTTTTTCACTAGCTCCTCTGCATCACCATTTTTAATTTCTTTGAGAAGAACAACCTACATGATAACAAAACAATCAGCAGTGGAGACGAATAGTTTGCAGTTACTCGACATATAATTACTGGAAATGCCATAACACGAATCTTACCTCAGGGAGCATCCTGTACCAGGCTGTAGCAACTGGAGACCACTTCGCATGAACTTTCCCCACTCCCTTAACAGCATGTGCCTCAAGCTCAATAGCCTGAAATAGAACAAAAAATATTAGAACACATCATGATTGACTTTTAACACAAATGGCACTCCCTGAAAATGCGTAAAAGAATTTTAAATTAGCATCAAAAAATTCTATTAGGCATACACTGACTCACATTAACTTAGGCTTGATTATTTAAATCATGACAAAAGGTTATTCATCTAAATGATGGTACCAAGTAATGTAACTATTAGTAACAAAATAACCTGTCCTGGCCCAAGCCTGGCGATTGTTATGTCATTATACTTCACACCGAGAGGCCTTTCAGAGGTATTCTGTTGGCTTTGACCAAAGGATGTGTAGGTCCTCTGATTGTCCCCAGATTGCGCAGGAGATGCCATAGTTAATTGGCTGCCTTCTGGCAACCACTCCAATTGACCAGACTTAACTGCGAGCCAAGAAAGCTGTAAGCAACTGTATACTGCTAAAGCCCAACCATAACACATGAATAAAATTGGATAATGCTAACAGTATATACTACCCCTCCGTCCCAAAGTACGTCTTATTTTGGGACGGAGGGAGTATATAGAAACAACAACAACAACAACAACATCAACAAGCTAACAAAACTGAAATGTCTAATTAATCATTGACATAAGATGCAGTTATTCAGCAAAGTAACTTATTGATGATTGATTAAGATAAGAGATTATGTGATTGGGCACTGCATGATTTCTAAGTCAAACAATGTTACAAGAATGGACATAAGCAGAGGTACAGTACCAAGAACCAAATATCCAGTATTTGAATCTTTGTTCTAATACATACCAGTAAAATAGGTTTGCTTAGGTGCTTTAGGTTATACACAAGATATTCAAAAAGTAAAAGGCATATATGCATTTAGTTTCAAAAGCAATGAACAGACATGATACAGAAGATAAGCTGAGGCTAATTATAGACGAAGAAATAATTTGTTGATGATATACATTTGAAAGACAAAGTTCCCAATAAGAAAATGGTAAGATGATTGGAAACTGTACTAGAGTCCGGCTTGCAGGCAAAGAATATATACCTGTAAGCCTTTGGGAACCCTTTTCACATGAAACATGCAGTTTGTACACAATAGTGTTCCTTTCATTTGGGACATCATCTACAAAAGAAAAGAAAAGAATAAGCTGGATGCAACCACATTTATGAATGTGAAACTACAGAAATTTATGACACTGACCAGAGATATAATCAAAAAGCCTTGGGTCAGCATCAAGTGGAATAAGGCCTAGTCGATGTGAAAGGACCTCGTCTGCTATAACTGAGGTATTGTCAACCATGAAGACTTTCTCAATGGCCATTGTAGGAACCTATGAATTAATATTACACAGTACATATATAATGCTTAGATGTTAAACAGGAAACATATTGGAATACCCAGCAAATAGTTTTTGAGATGGTGCAGATGACAACAATGTGCATACCTCTGCAATGAGGATTCTCCGGAAAGCATTAGCTATCGATGCATCAACGCCAATCATATCAAACTCCATATCCTCATCTGTAAGTCGATTTATCTCGATTTTAAAGTTCTTGCAGAACTTCTCAACTGAGACACTAGTATCAACTCCCATAGCAGCAAAAGCACCCGAGTATTGAAACCCTTCTGTCTATTGAAACATAAAGAGAAAACATAAAAATTTATATATGAGCTATCCATATAATCAGCTGACAGCCTTCAATAACAAACAGAAAAAAAATGTTTCAAAAATCATATGAAGATCATAAATGCCCAATCTGTTCTTAAAGTAGCGACATTTTGCCAGTATAACTGGACAATTATAACACAGCATATAAATACTGCAAAACTGGAAAAAATGATTTTGGTTTGCAACCAAATTCCTCCAAGTAAATACCTCACCGTGCCAACCTTTTCCATCTAAGCCGAACACAAGTAAACAAGCAGTGATATTTAAGAGAACATGTTCAAGCCTTTTTAACAGAAGCAAAATAGCACATCAAAACGGCGATGGGAACCAAAATCACCTTCATTTCAAAATATTATAATAATTGGACAATTGGATGCTAAGAGAGAATGATTTATGTTCCTACGAGAAATTAGGTTATTACATAAGAAGTCTACAGTACAGCGGACATGATTCCTGCGGGAAAAAAATGTCACCGCAAACAATTTAAGCGCATAAAACACCGCACACGGGCAGAATAGGTGTATGAGAATCACTAAGACGTAATGAAACAAAAGAACGGGGTAGGGAGTAGATGAATACATGAGTGGGGGCATCGGCCTTGCAGAGAACACGGGTGCGCTGGAGCTCAAGAAAGTCTGGCAATGAGGAACCATCGGGGCTTTCCATCCCCGCGGGAGCGAAGCGAGGCTTGGGGAGGGGGCGGCGGCCGTGGCCTAGTGGCGGCGGCGCGGTCGGAGACGGGAGAGGACGAGGGCACGAGGCGGCTGGGTAAGGAGAGAGAGAGAGAGAGAGGGAGAGAGAGAGAGGCTGAGCGCGCGGCGGCGGCGGCGGGGCAAAGGTTCTTCTCCTCTACAGGGAGCAAAACCCTTCTGCGCTCGCTCCTTGGGCCCCGGGGTCAGCTGCCCTGAGAGCTGTCTTGGTGGGCCGTGCGTCCCGTGCTGCCTGATGCCTTGCTGTAAGCGGATTAGCCTCTCATCCACCGTACAATCTTGATCCAACGGCTGTTGTGCCCTCATCTTACATCCTAGTTATTTCACGAATTTCGTTTAGTTAAGAAATCACTTCTTGGACCGCAAAATGAGGGGTGCAGCTGTCATTGGATAGAGAGGGCTAAAGCAACTCTAGCAGAGTCGCCACATTGACGATCATCATAATGCATATGAAACGCGCTTCATACGGATATAAAGGTTGTCGAGATGACATCTAAACACAGTGTTATCATATCTCAACCTTCATACTTTCCCCCGTTTTCTCATTCAAGCACTTAGATTCTCTCCAAAAAATAAATGTTTAACATCAAGAAATCATGGACATATATAGTTTTAGAGAAGTTGCAAAAACAAAAATATGAACGAGCGACATGTCCAAATCACATCTGGCGTTGACGATCGTCATAATGCATATGAAACGCGTTTCATACGGATATAGAGGTTGTCGAGACGACATCTAAATACAGTGTTATCATATCTCAACCTCCATACTTTCCCCGTTTTCTCATTCAAGCACTTAGATTCTCTCCAAAAAATAAATGTTTGAACATCAAAAAATGATGGACATATATAGTTTTAGAGAAGTTGCAAAAACAAAAATATGAACGAGCGACATGTCCAAATCACATATGGCGTTGTGTGCACCAGCCCTTCCGTCAGAGTGTGCACCAACCCCTCCTCCTCCGGTATGAGTAGTGTGCTCTTCTTCGAGGTTTCTCGAATGTATGATGATATCCCGCGTCTTCTCCCAAAATTCTTGAGCCCCTAAAGCCATTGTGACCGGATACATCGTGCTGAACTGATTCTTTTTTTAAACGGGGGCAAAAGGTGATGAACTGATTCTGGTCGTGTAGGCGGGCATCTCTTATCTGATCCACCTTAATTTAAAGTCTACTCCACTCCATCTCTGACTTAAGTTAGAGCATCTTCTTTGTCTAGCCGATGTTTGCTCTCTTGCATAGCCTCCTATCTCAGCTTCTTCTCTTCATTATTCTTCTCCTCCAACTCAAGCTTTTATTGCTTCCTTTTCCTCTCTTCATCCCCTCGGTATGAGCGACCAGTGCTAGCCGCCGAAATGATACTTCTAGGCACATTTATCATTTTCTCTTCATCAAAATCATCTCCGTCGTCATCCATCTTCGAAGAGGAATTGGCGCCCTTCACAGATTATGGATTGTCGTCCTCATACCTCATCTTCCACTTCTCATGCCCTTTCGACAAATCCAAAAAATGTAGGAGGCAAAATGGTTTGTCCTTCAACTTGACCATTTGTTTGTACCTCTTTTGAGTTGTCTCATCCTAAAACATACAAATGCATAAATTGATGAGAATGTTCAAAGTAATGGAAAGATGGCAATAAAATAACAACAAAATTGCTTACATATTGAGCAATGGTTGAACCGCTAGGAGGAGCGTGCTTCACTTGCTCCTTGCAACCCGTCGAATGGCTGCACATGTCTTGAATGCAGCCCATCATTTTGTGAGAGATTTGAGCATACTTTTATTCTCCGCCCAGGATAAAAAATGAAACGCTCCTCAATGCACTTCCAATACTCTCATGCCGATTGATTCTTCCCGACGATCACATCAAGGAGATATCTTGTCGTGCCCAGACAAACACAACATTCTCATCAGGCTTAAAGTTATTTATCCGAATTGCCTTCTTCTTTGATGAGTCGGTGGCATCGAAATGAGCAAATTACATATCTTGGATGGAATCATGATAGGAAAGCGACAACGATGCGCCCTCGAAATCAACATCGTTTGTTCCGAATTCACCAATCATTATATTGAAAAAATCATCATTGTTGAGGGCCAATTCTCCCAAATTGAGGATGTCACCACTAAATCACAAACATTGCACATTTTCCAACAATTTTGCACGGCTACCTCGCGTTCAATCAAACAAAACCCTATTAGACGGCAAAAAAATGTTTTTTTACCTCATGGTCGTTGCTGGTCCAACACACGATTGGGAAGCCGGCCTTGTTTAGTCAGTTGCCGGAGGAAGCAAGGAGGGGCAAAGGCACCCGCAACGCCCTTCCTCTTCTTCTAGTTTGGTTCCTTTGATGAGGACCGCCACAACACTCCAGGCGAAGGCAAAGGCACCTCCGCTCGAGACTCTTCACCGGTAGGGTAGAGGCCGGTCGTCGCGACTATTGAAGTCGCTGGGTCCGATTCCAAAAACAAACCTCTAGACACAGACATATCTATGTGTTGCCGTTGTATTTCATAAAGGAGATTCCTGCTTTACCGATTACCCGCTTGTTTCCGTTGCTCCACGACTTTCACCATGGAGGCCACCCAAAAGTCCTTGCTAGGTCTCAGATATCGGGATCACATGATCCATTTTCTAAATAAAAAAATCACTAATCTATTTTTTCTTTGAAAACGCCCTGCTCATGTATATGACTTAATGTTTAGGGAAGTGCATCGATGAACCCGAGTAGGTATGAAGTCACTTTGAAAAACACATTTCTAAATGCTAAAAAAGTTTGAAAAAGGTTGCACGAATACATCTTCATGTTTTATGTGCGTGCATAAAGTTTCATGGCAAAATTAACTTTTTTGTAGCCTGTGTAAAAAAGACAAAAATTATGTCATAAAATGCTATTTAGAAGCATTGAAATTGGTCTTTTTTGCTAGACAAAACGGAAAGTCATTTTTTTCACAAAACTCTATGCCGCGCACACATTTGTGAACATGTATGCGTGGATTTTTTTTTTACATTTTAAAACATGTTTTAAATGCATTTTTCAAAAAGTGGATATATATGCCTATGGGTTCAGGACGTGCCGACTCGTGATGTTTGTTTCCAGATTTCAAGCTTACCAACCGCAAGTTTGTTTCACCGAATAGAAGATTTTACCATTTCTCTCCACACTATCCAAGCCTGGGCAGTACGTGTTAAAGCACGAGTGCCTGATTCACACTTCTACTGGATCCGCAACGGTGACAACAGGTATAACTTAAAAACTATGCCTCATCATTTGCTGCATAACTGTATGTCGTAATCAAGGTTCTCCAGAAGAAGAGGAAAAGCCTAAACTAAACTAGTTTACAAAATTAGCAAATTACATGAAAATCTAGAAAAGTCATTGGTTATCTTGTCCTAGACCCACCGATTCGTCATTCCGAGATAAGAAGTTGGCATTAAATCACAACCACTGAAAAGCAGGCTGAAGATTTCCTGAAGAAAATCCCAGTCATGTCCTCAGATTTTTTTTTCTGTAATGCGATGACCTCAGCTGGAAAGAATCCGCGAGAAAATGTCTTGTGCATACTGGAGGAACATCTTGAAACCTTTTTGTACATCCGAAAATCTTTCTCATGTTGTGTCAGCAAGATACAGGATGGTGAGATAGGACATAAGATAAAATCTTCAGGCACAAGCACCAGTCAAACTATAGCCCAGAATTTCTTCCTACAAATCAACACCTGCTCCGGCCTGTTTTCCTCATTTTCCAACGTGTGAATGGTGACATCCCATAGGAACTTTGGTGCGAGATCACTGATTCTTGAGAGAGTGGTATTCTCATCTCTGATAATGATAAAACCCTGCATGTCCAAAATTATTGTAATGCAGAATGGATTATTGTCTATGAATTTAATTTCCATCACTATATTATCATATTTGATCTCTGGTATTCAAGAAAGAGAAACACAGAAGCTCATGCGACACAAAAATATTTCTAAGTGGTGAGAAAGGTTGCTTGCAATTTATACTGCATTAGGTACAAATCATTTCTTGCACATGGCCAATTGTTATACATTGAGAAACAGGCTGATTAGACCACATACTATCGTATTTCCCTGGACAAATCATTTCTTGCACATGACCATTTATGATATTTCAATCAGTAATTAAGTGGCCTTGCACAAAACCGTCATAAGGCATGTTCCACACCATTTGGGGAAATTTAAAATCAAATTGAAAATTAGTCCTTAACAAATCTAGTAAAATGATTAAATAAAAACCTGACTGATGGCATGTTCAAACATTGAAGGAGCAGTTTTCACTAGAAAAATGATGTGCTCCCTCCGTTCACTATTATAAGACGTTTTGCATATTTCAATATGGACTACATACGGATTGAAACCAGTGAACAAACACACTAAAATGCGCCTATATATATCTGATTCAGAAAAAAGTTAGAACATCTTATAATAGTGAACGGAGGAAGTACTTCTTTAAGAAAATAGATCCGATGACAAGAGAAGACATTTCCATTCTATTTGTCTGTGAAGATACAATAAATAGATATACCTCAAATATTAGATATTTAAAGCAACAAGACTGTGCTTAGGCATCTATTGTGACATGAACATGAATCACTCTTTCAATGAACATGAATCACTCTTTCAAAAATTAAAACCGTTGGAAGAAGGAAGAAGAAAAATACTGTTCTTACAAACATTGGCAACCTAGATATGATATGCAATGTGTAAATACATATTTGAATCAAGGCCACATATTTCGAGTCTAACTTTGACCGTCGAGTTGGCCATTAAAACATATGCTATATACTTATATGTACTAAAAAGTATACCATTGTAAACTTTTTTCAAATATGAATCCAATTATATACTTTGTGTGGCATATAACTCATATTTTGTTGGTCAAAACAACGGCCAAAGATAGACACAAAATACAAGGTAGTTGTGCATATAAAAAGGAGGGAGTATATATCAATATTACCTGTGGACGAATGATGCGATCTATTTCTAGCATGATATCTTCCAATAAGCAACCTCCTACATGACCTTGATAGTGTGAAAAGAGGTGGAAAGCATGTAGCAAATCATATGACCTAGGATATGTTGAGAATGGCTGGCACCTGCAGCATAATGGTTTTTGTTTCATCATAACAAGGGAAGTAGATGTTTATATGTTCAGAAGAAATACTAACCAGTCATGGTAAGAACCAATTAACCCCCGGTCATAGATAACAGGCAGTGTGTTGATGGTTGTATAGGGTACTATATTCATAATCCAGACAGGATCAGTGCTTAGTGCCATAGCAAATCCACCATAATTAGCATTCATGTCCATGATATTCCGTATGCTAGTCTTTTCAACACCAAGAAATGACCAGTACTTGCGAACCTGGTCCCGCCAGAACTGGTTATTATTCTCAAACTTCTCTGGAGTAACTCCTAGAAAACATATTCCAGAAAATAGTTTATACTTATACATATGTGCTACAAGATCGAGCCAAAGATCAAACTAGATTTACCTAAAAATTATTAGTACAATTTAAATCACTGGTAAAGCTGCTGCCTTGTGACCATGAGGTCATGGGTTCAAGTCCTGGAAACAGCCTCTTACAGAAATGTAGGGAAAGGCTGCGTACTATAGACCCAAAGTGGTCGGACCCTTCCCTGGACCCTGCGCAAGCGGGAGCTACATGCACCAGGTTGCCCTTTTTTTTTATATCTGCAATTTACAGAAATATTTGTGTGCTTCAAGAAGTAACATGTCATATTTGTGAAATGCCACACCCAAACTGTTTTCCTATCACTCAAAATTATTGTCTTGCTCAATTAAAGCCATATGTGAGCAGTAATATCAATATTTCAATAGTAAGGTCAAGGAATGTCAAATAGGACTCTGCCACAAGAATGACTTCCAGGGTTGGCAGGCCGTTAGGCAGAAAAGATAACTCTTCTCGAGGCCCCCACCGGTGTCTCCGGACTTCCTAACGTCGTTGTCAACTGCCACATCCCAACCTGGGAAATTCTTAACCCGATTCCCTTCCAGGGTCTATCTGCTGGGGTTACCCTTCCCTTAAGATTGGCTTGCTAACACTAAGGAAAGGTTGATGTTCAGTGCTCCAAAATTGGTCAGCTCTTTAAAAACCTTAATATTTGAAGGGACAAAAAAAAGCTTTAAACAACAGGCCTACGCTCAGAAAAACTCCAGCAAGCCACTGACAGTCAGCTAGTTGCAGGTACCACAGCGAATAACACTAAACTTTTTTTTTGCGGGTAGCCAATAACACTACACAATAAGCATACCTGCTTTTTTTCCGATTTTCGAACATATGTTAAACATAGAGGAATTAGTTTCACTTCAAAATTTTGAGCTCCAGAATGGAACATGGCCCAAACATGCAGAACCAAAACTAGCTCGTTCTTTCTCTTTTGTAGGCAATGGAAATGGACTGACCTATTATTTCCAAACTCCTCGAATAAAATAACAGGCGTTCAGGTCTGGAAGGCAGTTTCTGAATTTTTGATTGGTCCGTGTTCAACCGAACACAGTTCATTAATGGAGCTTGCCATGAAGAAGTGTCACCGGGGTCACAGATATTCAGGATCCCCATATCAGCATTTTTCTGTCGGCAAGATTCATCTTCAGGTTTGATCCATATAGCAGTCTGAACATGCTTAGCAATAAGCTTCCAACACATTGCTGATGTGATATTAATTAGCTTCTCCCAGATAATAGGGAAATCCTTATCTTTTCTATAAGCTGGTGGAGCAGAATATACAAAATATCCATTAGGTCGCAAAAGACGATCGACCTCTTTGAGCAATATTCCATCTGCAAAAAAAAGGAAAGAGCTACTGGTTGAATGGTGCATTTCTAAAGTAGAATTCATAAACAAAGGATCATCATCAGAAGGAACTTCTAGTAGAACAAAAATATCAATGATGAAAGAGGACACATTTTTATGCGAACCAACTTACTTTTAAGGGCATGTTACAATAAACTGAAAACAGAATATAACTAACAAGATCCCACATAAAAATACTGCCACATCTTAAATTTTGAAATGTGCTCAGCAGCTTAGCATAAACACTAACAGTATGTGAATCTTACCATTTTCATGCCAGTCAACACGACATCGGGAGCAATGAACCATTTCAAATGAATTTCCAGGATACGGTAATTGCTTTGTGGCCAACACAGAGATCATTGCACCAATCCCACGCTCTAAAGCAAACTGGATTTGATTCTCATGGCCATCTTTTGGCGCGAATGACATAGTATGAATATCTAGGGGAAGAAGATAAGCAGAGAAGCTGGCAACACCGCATCCAACATCCAAAACCTGAACAACTCCTGCAGAGCGGAGATCACCAGTACTATTGGTTGTCATATTTCCTAGCCTGCATTGATCCATTTACAGAAATTATCTCACCGCAAGATCTTTTGTACGAGATACAAGAGGG
Organism: Triticum aestivum; assembly: GCF_018294505.1. Lineage (NCBI taxonomy): Eukaryota > Viridiplantae > Streptophyta > Magnoliopsida > Poales > Poaceae > Triticum > Triticum aestivum. Next base: position 408,962,797 of record NC_057794.1, read on the forward strand.
CAGCAACATAAGACTGCTATTATTTGGTGTTTATGCTTCAAGTAGGATGTTTGCTAAAGAGGAACAATATCAGATCAAAGTTGACAATGCTCAGAATTTTGCTACTAGGCATCACACCCAAATATTTATTTACAAGATATTACAAGAATCAGACCATTCTACAGCCTAAATATTAAACTACACACCAGAAAATTAGGCAAGCAATCCAAGGTTACCTCTCTATGTATTCTGATGCACCACGCTTGAAGTGAGTGCCACCGCCAGGAAACCACCAAAGCTTACCATTCTCATGCACCCAATTCTGTCCTCCTTTTACCTCAGAAAGGTGTGAATGATTCACATTACTACGCCATACATAGTCACGACTTGTTGGCCATCTTATCGGTATCTTGTAGTCATTTGGTGGGGGCACCAAACAGAACAAGCTCTCCTCTCGTGGAGGGCATTTAGCTTCAAGATCCTCGTGTCTAGATCTATCCAGGTTCCTTAAGCTTCTTATATAGGCGGCATCGTGACAGGGAATATGCTCGTTGTATTCCAAAGGGCACACATCAAGTCCATAATCAGGAACTGAGATTGATGCCGTTCGATAAGTAACACCAACTTTGTTTGTGAACTCTGAAGCATCTGCAAGTGAAAATCAAACAGGTTTAACCTTTTTGGCATGGAAACGTTCGCATGGTGCACTAGGAGTTCAGGATAGATGCGCCACATGGTACATTTCTGGCATAAGCTGCAACTCAGAGAAATAGAAAAACAAATCTAGAACCAGGACAAACTGTCAAGACCAAACTGATAGTATAACTTTGCGTATGAACTGAAACAAACTACGTCAAGGCCCAGTAGATTTACTTCTTGTCGGAGACAAGTGTGGCAATATCGGAGAGTGAATTTCTCAAGCATTACACCTCTCGTGACAACGTCGGAGCATCTGAGATAACCTGAATAGGAAGCTTAAAGCCGCGGCGCGTATTGGACGGAACTGAACAAATAATTGCGATCCAGCGGCGGATCGACAGGGGAGGCGTGCTCTGTGGCCCGGGAGCGGAGAGTAGATAGGTACCTTGGGGATTGGAGGTACCGGGCGACCGGGAGACGGAAGGGGGCAGTATGAGCGCGGGGGAGGCGGAGGACTGGAAGAGGGTGCCGGCGTAGAAGGAGGCGGCGACGAGGGCGACGCCCAGCAGGAGCAGCTGCACCGACCGCGGCTCCGCCGACGCCGGCGAACACCACCGCCCCATTATGCTGCTCTCACTCTCACTTCCCCTTCCTCAGCGTCAAGACGATCTCTGCTTGGAGGAGATGGGGAGTTGGGAGTTGGGACTGAGTTCATCCCCCCTTCCTCTATTTCTTTTTCCATTAAAAAATACTTCCTCCCTTTTAAAATACTACTGTACATGAATCTAGGTTTCATTGGGATAAATCTTTGACTATCAGTTACTCTATTAGTGTATATACTTTATGTGGCATAAAATTAATTTCATCTTAGTACTTCCTCTATAAATAAAGTAATAAACTAACAGTTTTGCTAAATCTCAGCCGACTAAAACTTAGTTACGTCTCAATCGATGCTATATTCATGAAATTTTACATTGAGATCCTTACAAATTCTTTTTTTTCATATATTCTCTTTTTCTTTCTTACATGTTATGTCACTTGACTGAGACTTGATTAAGTCTCAATCCACCGAGACCTAACCACACCCATAAACTTATATAAAACATTTTAGACCACACATCTTATATTAGTTTACAGAGGGAATACTTATTTTATGTTTATAGTCTTATATTCCAGATCAATCTCCCCTTTGATCTCCTCTTCGGCTCGAGCGCTGGGATTATTGTCTCTCTTTTGTTGTGTAGTAAGATGTCATGGCAACATCGCTCCAACGGTGATGACGGTGTTGCTTCGAAGTCCTCACAAGGCAACTTTCAATGTCGGTGGCACTTGGTCGGGCGTTGTTGAGGAGTTTAGATGTTCTTATTCCCGCCATGTTCTTTGTCGACGTGGGTCCATGGGTATTATCCGCAATATCCTCGTCACCTTCAATAGCTCCTTCTTTCAAGCCTTTGCGCGCAAGGTCATCATCCTTGATTGGTGCTACTTGTCGACTGCCTACCTAAATCAGGGTGGTGCCCCCACAATATAATGTGCGATTGTCAATCTCGTTATACACATGACTCAACGAAGATTTGATCTTCTATTGGCTTTTGCAAGTATTTCAATGATCGAATTTCTTGATGTTATCTATCACCAGCGAGAACTATGGCGACCAACGACGATAAGTTAGGATGCAGCTTTGACGAAAATTTTTAGGCATAGGTTCATGGTTGTAGTCTCACATTTGTTTATGATTGTTTTTGTGTATGTGGCTCAGTTATCCCCATTATGGGACTCGATGATGTCATTATCTAATATAAGCTAGAGTTGACTTAAAAAATGACGAGACACATTATTAAAAATATTGTGTTTGATTTATTTTAGCATTCTTTTGACTGCTTGAACTTGAGTGGGGAGTTGTGTTCAAATTTCAAAGTAAAATTGTTGCGAAATGAGACAATCCCTCTCAATTCCTTCCGAGTATTTTTCTATGAAATTTGGAAATTTAACGTTTAGTAAATGTGCCCAGGACGGCTATATCATAGGATTGGAGTTCTCCCTTTTTACACTCAATTGTACTTGACAACCTACGTGATCTCAGAACCTATTGCATACTTTTTATAAGTCCGACTTTTGTTCATCTTTTTCGTTTCTCTAAAATTTGGATGTTATTTTCTGTGAGCCATTCAAAGACATCATACCGCTTCAAAATTCCCTATGTTTGAGGTTCTGTAAGAATTCATATCACTTGATATCCTATTTGTTTGTGTTATTTTGGACAAGTTTTGCAAGAACTATACTTGAATAGTTCAGTTAATTTCCCACGGTAACAGAAAAAAGCTCAAGGTCCTTCTTCAACCGCCCTCAGGCCTTCCCACAGACGAAAACAAACAAAAAAAATGAAAGATGCATATCCATCGCCTCAGGTGTACAGGGTAATACCTTGATTATCACACACACACACAAAATATGTAACACCTTGAGGAGATGAATAGTAATGATTCTCAGAAAACAAAAATATATATATGCAAATTAGTTCCAAGCCTTTCAGAACTTTCTTTTATGAAAGAACAACTTTAAATTTCATAACGCATCTTAATGAGGTATGCAGGTTCAATTCACATGATTCTCGGTGTCGTCCAGCAATGTACAATGATCAAACATATCAGAATTCAGAACATGACAATTCCCACCAGAAACACAAGCTCTGTACTTTCAACATTTTTGTGATCAAAGAGAAATATAGGTGCTATTTCATGGGTATAAAATCTATCCCGGGGCTCAAGCGATCTCTCAAGAACAATGCCTACAGGATGGTGATACAAATGTACGCTGCACAGCTGAACTGAACGCATGTCAAGGTGTGGCCTGTGACAATGCAGATCCAATCTGACACATGAGAGGGTACACTGGACTGAACTCCTTGTCTCCACGGGACCTGACCTTCATCTCATAGTCGTCCAGGGTTGCCTTCACGCCCTTCCAGATCTGATCCTCGCCTTGTGAATCAAGCCACAGAGAATACTGCAGCGGTGTCAGCTTGTTCCGCTGTAAGGGCGAGTGTAGCTCATCCGGCCCTCGTGAATATAGGTGGTGGAGGATCACGCTGGGTGGCAAGTCCTGAAGGAGTGGAGACTTGTCAAGCTGAGATGTCTCCAGGAATAGGACGGGGCGGAATGCACGTAATGCCCGGTATGGCGAGCCCAGCTGCTCCACTGGAAACAGATTCTGACCGACAGCTAGCTCCAGCTCGGCCATGTCCCTAGCCATTCTCAACTTCCCTGCTTCAGAGAGTGGCCTGACAAGAGAAGCGTGTCTTATGAAGAATATAAGGATCCTTGAGGCCATCCTTCTAACCATTATGGTACATATGGTCTCCGAGCGGGAGGCTGATGATGGCAGAAGCTTTGACAAGAACTCGTTGCGGAAGTGGACGGCACACTTCTGAAGCTCCTCCATGTAGGCTGATGCATTATTGTCCATCGCTCCATCCATTCCATCAGCTCCAAAGTCCTGCTCGTGCATTTGCAGAATGCATGATTCCAGACGATCGAGCATTGCTTGGAATAGGGAGGTCACCGAATCACAAGCAACCCCATATATGACCCCGAGAGATGGGGAAAGGACTTCAGAAGCAACATTTGGGAGTGTTGACAGGATGCTTGAAATACGTGTGTGAACCTCGTGGAGATGTAGACACAGAGCAAAGTTTTTTAATTGAGCTGGAGTCACTGTGCCAGTAACTTGACGGGCTTCAGGGCCAGTAGAAATCTACATTTGAAGCAAAATATATGTCAGCAAATGTGCACAATGATGGAAGTGATGCCAATAACTGCACAAGTGCATGCACATATACAAGGCAGCACATACGAGGAAAGAAGAGAGGCATTATCAAATGCATATGAAGGATAGACAGACAGCGAGACTATAAATAAGAAAATGAAATAGAAGACTGTCATCTAGCAGCACCAACAGGTATAGCCATTGCAGTTATAGGCTCAGATGATGCGTGCCCCTTTTACTTCCCTGGAAAGGCAATCCAGCCTTTCTGTAGGAAAAGATTGAGGGACAGCTGACACTACTGAATGGGAATGGACATGAAGACAGGGATACATTAAGCAGTGTGCTACAGGACAGCATTTTCTCATGATTTCTCCTGTTTGATGTACTGTATTTATTTTCTTCCTTTACTTGCAGCATTCAATACATATGTAACAGAACAAAAAGTTTAGTCAATGAAACCAACAAGAAAACACTACTTTTATGGATGCAACCACAGCTACCACAACCCGGGGGCAAGCTGACTCAAACAATCACAGACCTGACTAAAACCTGCATATTTATTGGTCTCAATGAGTAAGTTTGATTTTCCGACAAGTGTGAGCAGGAGTTTTGAAGTCCAGAAGATGAGAAGAATCAAACTATGAGCGGCATCTAGTAATAAAGGTCAGGACGGGAGGTGACTGATTAGGTTCCCACTCAACTCAGGAGTGAAAAACCAACCCGCTCAAGACAATGAGCTAGCAGATACAACTATAATCGCCTAAGGAGACCATTGATTTTCTGCTTCTCGGGCATGCGGACACCATGCGTATGGCAGAAGCCAAGGGAAAATGCTTCTCCCTAGTTGGAAGGGATTAAGATCAAAGCATCTTTAAAGCTGAAGCACAACTGCTCAAGCCCATCGACACATGTCCCAAAGCCAAGGTTGGAGAAATTCAACAATGTGGAAGAGCTAAAAGCCTAAAACGATAGCAAAAACAAGTATAGACAAGTTTCAAACACATTACTGGGAACTTATACTCAATGCAGCCTGACATGAGGAGCATTTGTTAAAATTTGATGAATAAATTGAGAAAGCAAAAACTACCTACAGACTTGCAAAAATAATTAGTAGAAAATAGTGTGCACCTGATATTCAGCTCTTTGTGCTAAAAGAAGCAAGATCTTTCCAATTTCACGCAGAACAAGAAGCAGCAAATGCCCATGAGTTCGCACAACTTCAATTTCCTCTTGGATGCGAGATATTAGCCTTGATATTTGATCCTTCGATGGTATACTTCCACGGTTCGACATAGGAAATATGCTATTGATGTAATCAGAAAGGCGACTCTGACTGAGAGCCAAAAAGGCAGTCTGGAATATCTGAATGGCTGCAACCATGTGATCTTTTCCTTCGGGAGTAAGCGCTGGAAGGGTACCCTTAACATCAGTATCTCTTGAAATCCTCTCAAGAAGGTTCTCAATCATTGAGAACAGTCTAGGATATCCAAGAGTAAATATTTCCTTGACAAAGCTTGACGCAGTAAAGACGGATTTCAGCTGACTTGCAAAGGCCTTAACAATTGCATCCCATACTCTCTCTGTCAACAGAGGCTCACCCTCCTGCAAAAGAATTTCTGTCAGTAGAAGTTCAAGCACATAGAACAAATAATTATTTAAGAAAGAACAAGGAAGGGATCAAGACACAGGATGTGCCTGTTAAGTGTTAGCGCCATACTTTGGAAACAAGCGAACATACCAAATATACTAAACTATCGTTGCAAGTGTAAACAAATTTGAGGCAATGTAGGAACTAGGAACAGTGACATAGAAAAATTTAGAATCTGATTGCAGATAAAACATGGAACACCCCACTTCAACTCTGAAGAACAGAAGCTGTGATTATAGAAGCTAGAAGAGGCTATGCATTTACCAATGTATCAGTCTAGTCTACATTTGAAGGCTAGGTACCATGAATAGATATTCAGGTGGGGGAGCTCCTCTGGTGATTCTCAAAAAACAAGATGTACTTAATTTAACCATCTAACTGATATCTTATACCTGATCCTAGGCATGCACTAGCTTAGCCCTAGCGAAAACTATTAGATGATAACAGAATCATCAGTTTCAATCAACAGAAGGGCTGGCTGCTCTCGACGACGGGGTGGTAATGAGATGCTGGGAGATGAGAGTTATTGGTGGATTGAGTGGGGGGAGGATTGCCCTCCCAATTCGAAGTTTTTTCCAGGAAGTTTCAACCATCGTAACTATGACAACAGTCACGACCGGCTATTAAGATCCTCACGACTATGGCAGCGTGGTACGCTCCGCCCTCTCGCGACCACTACTCTAATCAAAAGACTAGAGGCCCCTACGGGAGGAAAAATAGGACCATTTTGTGTAATCAATAACACTGCTATTTGATATACCATATAATCCCCACCCGCAAAACTAAAGTCTAGTCAACATAAGAACTGAAAAACAGTGAAACCTAAACATTTACTGGTATATTCATTTTCTGTGTGCATATGTCATTTCGTATCTCTTTGACTGCCTATATATCTCATAATTCTCAAGTGACAGTCATACTGCCAAAAAAAAAAACATGATATAGAGCATGTTCAATGCATCTTGATTCTAAATTGTCATTTCCATCAATCTGAAATCCTCATCATTAATTCAAAGATCGTGGCTCACCTGCCAAACCTCCTCAAGGAACAGCATTTGTGTGAACGGCACACGCTTCTTGGTGAGCACAGTCTGCAGCTGCCATGCAGCGATGACTGCCCGATGCAGCTCCTCCATGCACTGCCTCATCCTTTCCCAGAGTGCATCGGCTGCCCTCTTACTGCCACCAAGCTGTGGTGTGCCGCTTCTCTGCACGCCTCCAGGGCCGCCTCCACCACCAGCCATCGATATAGCCTTCATGTCCAGTGCCACGGTCACGCTCTTGGCCCCTGCTGCTTTGCACTTCCCCACGAGCCCCTCAACTGCCGGCTTCAGTTCTCCAAGATTGTAGTACACCTGCAGACCGCACCAGATGTCGTTCTGGTTGGACTCGGTGATGCCACGGTCGATCACAGCACTGGCCTCCGATCGGAGCTTGGAGGCGGCAGCATCAACCTTGCGCATTTCCTCATCAACGGCATTGATGCCGGAGAGGTTCTTCTCCTCGTATAGGAGGCGGATCTCGCGATGGAGCTCAGCCTGGCGGGCAAGGTCGGGGGCAGGGGAAGAGGCGAGGAGGCGTGAGGAGAGGCGGACGAGACGGTGGGAGTGGAGGAGGAGGTCGGCGGTGGCGAGGAGGCTGGAGAGGGAGGAGGAGGAGAGCGCGAGGTGGGCGCGCGGCGCCGAGAGGTGAGATGAGAGTAGGGAGAGGTGGGAGAAGAGGAGGCGGAGGTTGGAGGGGAGACTGGAGAGGGAGGCGGAGGCGGAGCGGAGGGAGAGGAGGTGCGAGAGGAGGAGCGGATGTCGGCGCAGCACCTCGGCGCGGAGGTGGCGACGGAGGAGGCGGATGGCGTCCTGCAGCTGCTCGGCGCGGGAGGCGGCAAGGCCGGAGGAGAGCGCGGCGGAGGAGAAGTCGGAGGGGGAGAAGGACGGGGAGAGGAAGGCGGAGAGGACGGGATCGGAGGCGAAGGCGTCGAGCGGGGAGGCGGGGTCGGAGGAGGAGGAGGTGGGGGAAGGAGGCGAGGCGAAGGAGTTTCCGGTGATGAGGTCCTTGGACGTCGGCGAGAGGAGGAGGCGCGGCGTGGCTGGGGCGGCCATGGCGGTGGCCGTCGCCGGGGCGGGTGGTGGATCTGGGGATAGGAGAGATCCGGAACACTCACTCCTCACTAGGCGTCATTTGGTCGTTAGAAGATTGAGAAAGTTGGATGGCTATAAGAGCAACTCCAATATGGGACTACCCATTTTGTCCGCCGCCGTCAGTTTAGGTCAGCGCGGACAAAAACGACGGTTTAACGCAGAGACTTATTTTTATTTTCTGTCTGCTTTGTATTCTCGCGGACTCATTTTCGATCCAAATTTAAACACATTTAGGTTCGAAGCGGACACAAAGTGAATGCTTTCTACGTCTCTCTCGTCCACCTCCGCCTGCTGCCGGTCCCGCGTGGCCTACCTACCATCCACTCACAGAATATATTTTTCTCTCTCCCCTCTCTCTCGCGCTACCATGGCACAGGTGCTACCACGCCGCCGCACTCGCCCTACTCGGACGCCGCCGTGCTCCCGCGCTCGTCCTGTCGGGGGGCAGTACAAGCATCCACGCGAGCTAGCTAGCTTAGGGCCAGTTCTTTTGGGCAATTCTCCCAGAATTGACCCCTTCCCCAGCTTCTCCCAGAATTGACACTTAATATTTTTTTACAATTCCTAGCTAGTTAAGGTCTAATTAGCTAGGAATTGTAAAAAAATTATTAAGTGGCAATTCTGGGAGAAGCTGGGGAGGGGGTCAATTCTGGGAGAATTGCCCAAAAGAACTGGCCCTTAATTGCATGGATGCCGGCCTGTGCATGGCGCCCCAACTCCCTTCAGTCCTTTTTACTCTGCATATTAAAATTTTCTGAAGTCAAATTTCACAAAATTTGATCTTATTTATATAAAAAATATCAACATCTGTCATACTAAAGTTATACAATATGAAACTTTAAATCATGACACATCTATTGATATTGATTTTAAATTATAAATGTTGGTATTTTTTTTATAAAGTTAGTCAAACTTTACGATGCTTGACTTCAGCCAAATTTTATATGCGAACTAAAAAGACCGGAGGGAGTAGCTAGCTAGCTTCGATGCATTGTGGGCCCCGGCTCGTGGTGACGCTCGAGCCACTCGCATGCCGTTCTGCACTTCCGCCATGGCTCAGGAGCTCGCTTGCATGCCTTGGCCACGTCGCCGCTCGCGTTTGACCCGGCCTCGCCATGCCACGCCGCCGCACGAGCTCGCCATGGCCTCGTCCCGCCACGCAGAGCAGCCGCCTCTGTCGCTCACGTACTCGTTCCGGCAACACGCCCCGCCCGGCTCCCGTGCTACAGCAGCTCGCGTGTCCGGCCCGGCCTCGCCCCGCCCCGCAGTAGGAGGAGCTCGCATGCCCGGCACGGCCGCGCCCCGCCATGTAGCAGGAGCGCGCGAGCCGGGGCGTCGAGCAGGGGCAGAGCAGCAGCGAGCTGCGGCGCGGAGGGGCCTAGCTAGCGCGGCGGCCACGAGCGGTGGTGGGCGGGGCGCGAGCTGCGGCGGGCGGAGCGAGCTAGCGAGGCGGCTGCGGTGGTCGCGGGGCTGGGGCGGGCGCGGCGCGCACGAGCCACGGCGGGCACGGCGAGCGTCGGGCCCGGGGCCGGGGCGAGCGGGCGCCGGGGACATGCAGGGCGCGCGAGAGCTGCAGCACGGGAGCCGGCGGGGCGACGCGGGAGCTCGCTCATCAGGTGTTCGACTGAATGCCGACGCGGACATGCATAAAATGTGCATGCCTCTCGTTGGGCGTACAGACCGACCCAAACGAAAAAACGGACACGGACGCGCGAACGGGCGACCCAAATGGACGAAAAGCGGACAAAAGCGATGTCCGTTTGGGTCGGCCCGTTGGAGTTGCTCTAATTTCACAAAAATACCTTTTCCACTATTTTTTTTATTTTTAACATGAAATTCAGCGCTGTTTCTTTATTGTTGATTCACTGTCACATGTATTGACAGAGGTTGTGCTTTACAATATTTTTCACTGTATGAAAGCAGATCTTATTCAACTAGTTGCCATTACAACTATTTAGCCTTATTTGGTTAATCCCCACAGCTATTGTTCAAAAAAACCACAACTACGATGTGCTTGAGCATCTAC
>NC_057794.1:408973203-409039816 GCF_018294505.1 Triticum aestivum
AGGTTCTTATAGGAGTAAATCAACTCTATAATGTGCATCTAGAAATACCTACATAGTAATATTGTAAGTGTCATTGCACATTACAGGGTAGATAAATGCTTCAACATCGGCATAACGGCACACTAGAACGATAGGTGATGACTGGAGCTGGACCAGACCACCTGAAGGTTGAACAAAATTGAATCCAGACAGTTCGTTTGTGGTAACAAACATATCGGTTAGAGCCGAAATGGTGCTGGGAGAGGCTACAAGAGCCATTATTTTCATAGCATGCAAAGGGTTTCTTACATGCGATAGTGCGCTCCAAGCTGAATTAGCTGCTTGGTGAGAGAGAATTGCATTGGCTTTGGAGCATACAGTACGTCCTATTATTGCTGGGATGGACTGTGCAAAAGGCGTAACTGTTATCAAATTTTCAGTCATAGGTTGATCGTGCAATATGGCCTGGATACGTGATATTAAGTCATGACTGATGGGTGAAAGATCGTGATCAACCTAGTGAGTCGATCTCAGAATAAAGTGATCTCAGAATAAAATGAGTCACGACTTTATTTTGTATGGTTGTAGTTCTTCCAGAACCGTGGTATGGTTTGGATGTGTAACACCCATGATGTCATGCTACAGTAATCTCACACTAATGATGTCATGTCATCTGATTTTGCTAAGCTAAATTGCCCCTATTGATAAAACCAAAGTCAAATTCAAATTTAAATTGTAAGCTAAATTATTTTATCAAATAGTGAAACAAAATGTGTATAATATGTTATAAAATCCTCAAGTATTGGTAAAAATAATATCAACTCTATTTGGATGCTCAATTTGTCCCTGACAATTATTTTAGTGGTCCAATAGCAAATTAGTTTTTTTTGCGAATAGAAACACTTTCGTTACTTAACCATATTCATTACACTCAGATTGTAAAATAGTCTTGACCTCGCCCGGAGCACAACGCAACCAGCCAGCGGTCTTGGGGAGCATGCGTTCCATGTGAGCCAGTGCATGGCTCGCCTTATTTTGGTCTCTACCGATGGCTAGTATTTCATGTGGCTTACCAGCTAAAAGCCGCTTGATGTCATTCACCATGGGAGCTAGCAAGGATTTATCAAGAACCAGGGTCAGAATCATCGGTGCAGCTACCAAGCAGTCTGTCTCCACCATGAGATGTTCACTACTTCTCTCCATTCCTAGCGTCACCCCTTCAGGATTGCTACAATCTCCGCTTCTAGAGCATTTGCACACCGCTGGATAAAACGACAGGAGGCAAAGATAATAGCACACAACATATGTATATTTGAATGATTAGAGGTGACACATGCAAATTTACTTGGAACGGCAGAGTAATACCGCATATAGGTAGATATGATGGACTCATCTGGACAACTTTGGGTTTAAGGATTTGGATGCACAAGCAGTATTCCCGCTTAGTACGGGCAAAGGCTAGCAAATAGACTGAGAAGCGACCAACTAAAGAGCAACAACAGTCATAATCATGCATTGCAAATAATTAACATTGAATACAAGCATGAGTAGGATATAAACACCCTGAACATAAACATCATGAAGGCTTGAATCGACTACATGTGTGAACATGTGCCAAGTCAAGCCACTCGAAACATTCAGAGGAGGATACTATACTAACATACTACATCACAACCATTCAAATGCATGTTGACACTCAAGATAAATCATTATTCACTCCTAGCTATTTAAGCATGACATGAGCAACTATAATCTCTAATTGTCATCACAAACATGTTTATTCATAATATACTGGATCATGGATATCGAGTTAAACATATTTAGAAAAGGTCTATCGAGAATTATAGGAACAATAATATCTTCAGGCATATCTACTATCACAAGATCAATCATGACAGGGCAATCATGAATTTGAACTATAACTCCATGCTTAATGCCTACTGCCCGAGTAAAAGTAGAATTTGCCATATTCAATATAATTTTAGTAGTTGCATAAGGACCTAGATTGAGACTATCATAAACAAATTTGGGAATAGTGGAAACACTAGCCCCTAGATCACATAAAGCACCGAATTTATTCAATCCAATCTCAATCTCTATAGTGGGTTCAAAAGCATCTTCTTGCTTGGTTGGTAAATTACTGTAAAGCTTTACCTTGGTTGTAACTTTCTCAACAAAGACATTATATTCTTTGTTATTAATTACCTCAAGTAGTGGATATTTCCTTGATATCATCTTCACAAAAATAAGCAATGGTGTAATTATACTCTGGCTCATGGCTTGTGTCTCGCTCTTCGATCTTCTCATCGTTGCTTCTAACCATCTTAACATCTTCAAACGGGTTAGGTTTTGGTTTACCTACAAACTTGGCTAAGATTTATGTTTGGCTCTCTACAATTTTAGCCACTTGTGCTTCCATATTCTTGGATCTTCCTTCAAGTATTTGCACGTCATTTGTTAGTCCAACAACCTTACTGGTCAATTGACCAAGTAAGTTATCATGATTCTTCAAGATATTCTTGAAGTTTTCATTCTGCTCAGTTCAATTAGCAATAATTTTTTAAGAGTTTCTTCAAGATTATTTCTATTGGTGCTATTAGCTCCATTGAAATTATTTGATGCCCCTCCATTACTAGGATAATGAAGTCTAGGAGCATAACCATTATTTTTCCAGTTGGGACTATAGCTATTATGAGCAATAATATTCACATCACTAGTTCATTCAGTAGTAATGACATACACATTTACCTCTTCTTTACCTTTCATCATGGAGATAAGTTCATCAAGTTTGGTTGTCAACTCTGTGCTACTTTATTCAATGGCATTCACCCTCTTAGTAGTGGCTCTCTCAACATGCCATTCGGCATGGTTTTCTTGCATATCATCGAGTAGTTTCTTGACTTCATCTATGGGATTTCCCATAATTATTCCTCCAAGAGTTGTATCAAGCATAGTTTTTGACATGTGATTTAAGCCATTATAAAACATATGAAGGATTAACAATTCATCTAGTCCATGATTAGGACAGTTCGTTAGAGCTTCTTTTATTCTATCACGCAAGCGCTAGTGGCTCACGTTCTTCCTGCTTGAAACGTGTAATATGAGAATGTAACTGCATAATCTTTGTAGGTGGACAAAACATAGATAAAAAATTAATGCAAAAAATCAGCCCAAGAAGTAATACTGCCTCTAGGTAGAGCTAGAAGTCACTCCTTTGCTTTTCCTCTCACAGAGAACGGAAAGATACGTAACTTTAAAGCATTAGGGTCATAATCTCTAATGCGTGTCATGTTGCACAATTCAGTAAAATTATGCAAGTGCATACCAGCATCTTCAGAAGCAGAGCCTCCAAATTGGTCGTGTTGAACCATGGAAACTAAGTTCGGTTTGATCGCATACTCATCGACTGCAACCTCAGGTTGTGCTATGGGTTCACGCATGAAGTTGCTGCTGGGAGTAGCAAAACTCCCAAGATTATGAGCCATAGTAATCTTTTTGGGTTTTCTCAACTGACAAGACTAGCAACAAAAATAAAACTTAAACTAAAAATTTAAAATTTAAAACAAAAACAAAAACTTAACTTTAAAAGTAAAAAATATCACTCATCAGTCTTACCAGGACCCTTTCAACTTCATCTTTCGGAGTTTGGAGATGAGTCTCAACTAGTTGATTTAATTTTTGCTCTCCCTCATCTTGAGCTTCTTCTTGATATGGTTTTCTTAAGACGGAACAAAATGGAAATTTAACCATCTCACCCCCATTCATAGAGATAGTTTTCTTTTTGATATAAGCTCATGCAACATTCATAAAAGAAGTTCCAAAAACAATAGGATAATCTTGATCCTGTGAAATCATCAGTACGTAAATACCAATGGGATAAATGAGTGATCCTATTATAATGTTAACATTTTTAAGGACGTCACAAGGTATTCTATCTGTCTTCTTTGCAAGCTTAATAACAACATCAGTTGGCTCAAGGGTATGTCGAGAAGGCTCCTGATGACCCACAAGTGTAGGGGATCTATCGTAGCCTTTTTTATAAGTAAGAGTGTCGAACCCAACGAGGAGCAGAAGGAAATGATAAGCAATTTTCAGTAAGGTATTCCCTGCAAGCACCGAAAATGTCGGTAGCAGATAGTTTTGTGATAAGGTAATTTGTAACGAGTAGCAAGTAATAAAAGTAAATAAGGTGCAGCAAGATGGCCCAATCCTTTTTGTAGCAAAGGACAAGTCTGGACAAACTCTTATATGAAGGAAAGCGCTCCCGAGGACACATGGGAATTACCGTCAAGCTAGTTTTCATCACGTTCATATGATTCGCGTTCGGTACTTTGATAATTTGATATGTGGGTGGACCGGTGCTTGGGTACTGTCCTTACTTGGACAAGCATCCCACTTATTATTAACCCCTATTGCAAGCATCCGCAACTACAACAGAAGTATTAAGGTAAACCTAACCATAGCATGAAACATATGGATCCAAATCAGCCCCTTACGAAGCAACGCATAAACTAGGGTTTAAGCTTCTGTCACTCTAGCAACCCATCATCTACTTATTACTTCACAATGCCTCCCTCTAGGCCCAAACATTGGTGAAGTGTCATGTAGTCGACGTTCACATGACACCACTAGAGGGATGACAACATACATCTCATCGAAATGTCGAACGAATACCAAATTCACATGACTACTTATAGCAAGACTTCTCCCATGTCCTCAGGAACAAACGTAACTACTCACAAAGCATATTCATGTTCATAATCAGAGGGGTATTAATATGCATAATGGATCTGAACGTATGATCTTCCACCAAGTAAACCAACTAGCATCAACTACAAAGAGTAATCAACACTACTAGCAACCCACCGGTATCAATATGAGGTTTGGATACAAAGATTGGATACAAGAGATGAACTAGGGTTTGAGATGAGATGGTGCTGGTGAAGATGTTGATGGAGATTGACCCCCTCCCGATGAGAGGATCATTGGTGATGACGATGGTGATGAGTTCCCCCTCCCGAAGGAAAGTTTCCCCGGCAGAACAGCTCTGCCGGAGCCCTAGATTGGTTCCGCCAAGGTTCCGCCTTGTGGTGGCGGAGTTTCGTCCCGTGAGCTAGCTTATGGTTTTTCTCGAACGAAAGACCTCATATAGCAGAAGATGGGCATCAGAGGGCCACCAGGGGGCCCACGAGGCAGGGGGGCGCGTCACGCCCCCACCCTCATGGACGGTGGGTGGCCCCCTCTAGTACTTCTTTCGCCCAATATTTTATATATATTCTGAAACGTGCTCCCGTGAAGTTTCAGGACTTTTGGAGATGTGCAGAATAGGTCTATAATATTTGCTCCTTTTCCAGCCCAGTATTCCAGCTGCCGGCGTTCCCCCTCTTTCATGTAAACCTTGTAAAATAAGAGAGAATAGACATAAATGTTGTGACATAATGTGTAATAACAGCCCATAATGCAATAAATATTAATATAAAAGCATGATGCAAAATGGACGTATCAACTCCCCCAAGCTTAGACCTCGCTTGTCCTCAAGCGAAAGCCGAAATCGAAAAATATGTCCACATGTTTAGAGATAGAGGTGTCGATAAAAATAAAATACGGACATGAGGGCATCATGATCAGTCTTAGAACAACAGTATATATATACACACTAGTAGAAAAAGGGTCAAATGTGAAGCACATTAGTGCCGGTTTGAATTTGAGCTGGCACTAATGTGTCCATTAGTGCCGGTTCCAATGGCTAGGCGAGCAGATATCATTAGTACCGGTTCATGGTGAACCTTTAGCACCGGTTCGTGCCACGAATCGGTACTAAAGTGAGTGGTGGCAGGATGTTGTCAGTCTGGGGCCCCTCCAGCACCTTTAGTACCGGCTCGTATCACGAACCGGTACTAAAGGTCGTCCTACATAGACCCTTCGTCCACCCGAGCTCGCTCTATTCTTCCCCTTTCCCCTCTCCTCTCTGTTCTTTCCCTCTTCCTCTCAAGCTCATCACACATTTTGCCCAAAATTTGTCAAGATTTGAAGGCCCCCATCCATTCAAATGATCACAAAGGTTAGCAACTTTGTCCTTTCATCTCTCATTGCTAGATTAGCTCGTGCAATGCTTTATATAGTGATTGATTTTTGAGTTTAGTAATTTGGGAGGAATTATATATATGTGCTAGTATTTGATTTATATGCAAATTGAGGTCAAAATAACACTTAGTTTGCATATGTAGGTGTGGTTTACTTAGTGCCTTCTAAATCTTCGTCGTAACCACCGTCGGTCGCCTGCACCGTCCCGTCGCCGGCACCACCTTGTGGTGAGCCTCTTGTTCATGAAGTTTTATATAAAAAATTGATGTTTGTGTGATTTGGATATATAGTTACTCGTATAAATATCTTACCCGTACGTTGTTTGTTATAAATAGTGCCATGATTTTGATATCAGTCCCCGTCGGCCCTCGCCCTTGTTATGATTCGGATGTGGTATATTCTCTTTTAAAACTATTTGTTGCATTTCGTGTTTATGACAAATTATGCCCATCAAGCTGACATAGATATTTGTATGTAGGAGGTAGTTGAACAGGAAATTCCAACCGACCCTATTGTCGAGAGGTTAAATTTAGTTGAAAGAGAAAACGAGGATTTGAAAGAAAAATTGAAAAGAATTGAGGGGGAGAAGATGGAATTGGAGTTGCATGTTGCCGATGTCGTCGATGATCACAAGATTAAGATGGAGAAAATGCGCTTGAAGATTAGAAAGATTAGAAAATATGCCATTCATAGTGAGGCTTGGTATCATTATGCTGTTGGATCAATTGTTACCTTAGTTGCGATCTTGATCGCATTTGTTGTTGCATTTAAATTCTTTAGCTAGAGAGTTATTTGTTTGTTGCATTTAAGTGTTGTATGAACTTTATGTATTGTATTAATTTGGTGTTTTTGGTGCTGTGTATTGAAGATGAGCCGGCAATGGATGTACGATGACCGATGCTCTCCCGAGTTCATTAATGGCGTGCATACTTTTCTGCTTACGGCTGAGGCAAACAAGCGGGCAGATGGTTTTATGCCTTGTCCATGTGCTGGCTGTAAGAATGGTCACAATTACTCTACATCAAGAACCATTCACGTCCACCTATTTGAGTCCGGTTTCATGCCCCACTATAATGTTTGGACCAAGCACGGAGAGAGAGGGGTTATGATGGAAGACAATGAAGAAGAAGAGGACGACGACAGCTATCCTGGCCATGGGTTCCCTGAATACGATGATACAACAATGAGGGAAGAAGCTGAGCCAGTAATACGGGAAGAAGCTGAGCCGACAATGCGGGAAGAAGCTGAAGAAGAGGCATCGGATGAGCCCGTTGATGATCTAGGTCGGGCCATTGCCGATGCAAAGAGAAACTGCGCAAGTGATTTAGAGAAGAAGAAGTTGCAGCACATGTTAGAGGATCACAAAAAATTGTTGTACCCGAATTGCGTAGGTGACAAGAAAAAGCTGGGCACCGCACTGGAGTTGCTACAATGGAAGGCATAGAATGGTGTATCTGGCAAGGGATTTGGAAAGTTGCTGGTAATGATAAAGAATATGCTTCCAAAGGACAACGAATTGCCCGAGAGTACGTACGAAGCAAAGAAGGCTGTCTGCCCTCTAGGGTTAGAGGTGTAGAAGATACATGCATGCCCTAATGATTGCATCCTCTACCGTAGTGAGTACGAGGATTTGAACGCTTGCCCGGTATGCGGTGCATTGCGCTATAAGATCAGCCGCGATGACCCTGATGATGTCGAGGGCGAGCGCCCCAGGAAGAAGATTCCTGCCAAGGTGATATGGTATGCTCCTATAATACCACGGTTGAAACGTTTGTTCCAAAACAAAGAGCATGCCAAGGCGATGCGATGGCACAGAGATGACCATAAGAAAGACGGAAAGTTGAGAGTACCCGCTGACGGGTCACAGTGGAGAAAAATCGAAAGAAAGTACGGGAAGGAGTTTGCAGATGACGCAAGGAACGTATGGTTTGGTCTAAGCGCAGATGGCATTAATCCTTTTGGTGAGCAGAGCAGCAACCATAGCACCTGGCCTGTGACTCTATGTTTTTATAACCTTCTTTCTTGGTTGTGCATGAAGCGGAAGTTCATTATTATGCCAGTGCTCATCCAAGGCCCTAAGCAACCCGACAACGACATTGATGTGTACCTAAGGCCATTAGTTGAAGAACTCTTACAACTGTGGAATGGAACAAGTGTACGTGCGTGGGATGAGCACATGGGGGAAGAATTTGACCTAAAGGCGTTGTTGTTCGTGACCATCAATGATTGGCCTGCTCTTAGTAACCTTTCAGGACAGACAAACAAGGGACACCACGCATGCACGCACTGTTTGGACGATACCGACAGTATATATTTGGCTAATTGTAAGAAGAATGTGTACCTGGGACATCGTCGATTTCTTCCGAGCAGGCATCCCGTAAGAAAGAAAGGCAAGCATTTCAAAGGTGAGGCGGATCACTGGACGAAGCCTCGCCACCGTAATGGTATTGATGTACATGATATGGTCAAGGATTTGAAGGTGGTCTTTGGAAAGGGTCCTGGTGGACAACCTGTTCTGAATGACGCTGACAGACGCGCACCCATGTGGAAGAAGAAATCTATATTTTGGGACCTGCCCTATTGGAAAGACCTAGAGGTCCGCTCCGCAATCGATGTGATGCACGTGACGAAGAATCTTTGTGTGACCCTGCTTGGCTTCTTGGGCGTGTATGGGAAGACAAAAGATACACCTGAGGCACGGGAGGACCAGCAACATATGCACGGAAAAGACGGCATACATCAGGGTCATGCAAGCTACGCTCTTACCAAAGAAGAGAAGGAAATCTTCTTTGAATGCCTGCTCAATATTAAGGTACAGTCTGGCTTCTCGTCGAATATAAAAGGAATAATAAACATGGCAGAGAAAAAGTTCCAGAACCTAAAGTCTCATGACTGCCACGTGATTATGACACAACTGCTTCCGGTTGCATTGAGGGGGCTTCTACCGGAAAACGTTTGATTAGCCATTGTGAAGCTATGTGCATTCCTCAATGCAATCTCTCAGAAGGTAATCGATCCAGAAATCATACCAAGGTTAGAGAATGATTTGGTGCAATGTCTTGTCAGTTTTGAGTTGGTGTTCCCACCATCCTTCTTCAACATCATGACACACGTCCTAGTTCACCTATGCGAAGAGATTAACGTTTGGGTCCTGTATTTCTACACAATATGTTCCCCTTTGAGAGGTTCATGGGAGTCTTAAAGAAATATGTTCGTAACCGTGCTAGGCCAGAAGGAAGCATCTCCAAGGGCCATGAAAATGAGGAGGTCATTGAGTTTTGTATTGACTTTATTCCTGACCTTAAGCCGATTGGTGTTCCTGAATTGCGGCATAAGGGCAGACTGGATGGAAAAGGCGTGCTAGGAGGGGAACAAATAATATGTATGGACGGACATTCTCTCACTGAAGCGCACTACACAGTTCTACAGAATTCCGCCTTGGTGGCTCCGTATATGGATGAACACAAGAATTTGCTACGCTCCAAACACCCGGAGCGGTCTGATGACTGGATTACATGTGAACAAACTAGGAGTTTCGCCAGCTGGTTGCAGACACGTACCATGCATGACGCCTCTATTGAAGATGACATGTACTTGATGTCCCAGTTACCATCTTCGAATATAATGACTTCCAAAGGGTATGAGATAAATGGTAATACATTTTACACGATCGCCCAAGATAAGAAGAGCACCAACCAAAACAGTGGTATCCGCTTTGATGCAGAAATCAAGACGGGAAAGGAAACATATTATGGTTGTATACAGGACATATGGGAACTTGACTATCGATGTGGTTTGAAGGTCCCTTTGTTTCGGTGCAAATGGGTCAATATGTCACGAGGCGGGGTAACGGAAGACCCGCAGTACGGAATGACAACAGTGGATCTCAACAATCTTGCGTATGCAGACGAACCATTCGTCCTAGCCAATGATGTGGCATAGGTTTTCTATGTGAAGGACATGTCTACCAAGCCGAGAAAAAGAAAAGATAAGGAAGCGAATGCATCGTACGATGAGCCAAAGCGGCACATAGTTCTTTCTGGGAAGAGAAACATCGTGGGAGTGGATGACAAGACAGACATGTCAGGAGATTATGAAAAGTTTGATGAAATTGCTCAATTCACAGTGAATATTGACCCGAGCATCCAGTTAAATGATGAAGCTTTTCCATGGCTACGGCGCAAAGGGACACATGCGAAGAAAAAGTTTCACACCCAAAGATTTGGGATGTGATCGGCTTCACTATCATCACTTTCTTCTGTGTTTCACACCCAGAAGGGAATCTCTTTAATAGTTAGGGTAGCTAGTTATGTGTTTTGGCATTTGAAACGCGAAGAAATTTTATGTGCAAACAACTTCGTGTACAAAATGGACAATCTCTTTTGAAGTATCAGGGTTTCAGACGAAAACTCATCTGTTACAAAGGTATTTCATTTTTAAAATAACCTAAGCATTACCAAATTGAATATAATGATAAAACACACTAATATTAAACATAAGAAAAAAGAATCACTGAAAAATCTATTTTCAAAGTTAAGTTATTCACAAACTAGTGATTTACAGAAATTTCAAATAATTCAAAATTTAAACTATTCAAATTTGAAAACTACGGGCACTAACAGAAAGTTTGTAATTTTTTGTACCTAAAGCAAAAATATTCACAAAGAAACTCTAAATACAACAAAAAACAACTCAAAAATAAATAAAACAAAAATAAATTAAGCAAAAAAAAACAAGAAAATAAAAAAGCCCGCCTACTGGGCCAAAGTGACCTTCATACGACTAGAAACCCAACGTGTTGTTGGGCCAGGATGCAGGCCCGCAAAGGCCATGTAGGCCCACAGGGCAGCACAGAACAGGTAGGCCCAATAGGCCTGCTTTGGAGAGGAGCTCGAGAGAGCTACCGCACTGGGGCTTATAAACCAGTGCGGACGCCCCTCGGCTAGCGAGGTGGGACTAAACTTGCCGCACCGCACCTGCGCCAGCACACCCCCTTTAGTACCGGGTCGTGGCTCCAACCGGTACTAAAGGGGGGTCTTTAGTACCGGTTGGTGCCACCACCCGGTACTAAATGGGTGCCGTTCCCGCCGCTTGGCCTGGCCAAAACAGACCTTTAGTACCGGTTGGTGGCTTCAACTGGTACTAAAGGTTGTTCTATATAAGAAAACACTTTAAAAAATTTGTCAGTTTCTCATCTCCCTCTGCTTCTTTCTCCTCTGCCCCGTCGCCGCCGCCCCTCGTCGCCGCCCCCGTCGCCGCGCCGCGCCCTGTCGTCGCGCTCCGCCCCGTCCTCCCGTCGTCCCCGCCCGGCCCGTCCCCATCCTCGTCGTCGCCGCCCCGTCCCCATCCCTGTCGTCACCGCCCGTCTCCGTCCCCGTCGTCGCGCCTCGCCGGTGAGCTCCTGCCCCGGCCGCACACACACACACAGTGCTATAGAAATATTAGAAATGTTAGTTATATAGAAATGTTTTTTAGTTATAGAAATATTAGAAATGTTAGTTATATTAGAAATGTTAGTTATATTAGAAATGTTAGTTATATAGAAATGTTTTTTAGTTATAGAAATATTAGAAATGTTAGTTTTAGTTATAGAAATATTAGAAATGTTAGTTTTAGTTATAAAATTTAGAATTTGCATATATGAAATCACAATCCATCATTTAAAAAATGTTACTTTACTTTTGTGGCATATAGTATTTGTTGTCGATGATGCCCGACCCGCATCCTCGCCGTTGACCCGTTCGCGACGACGTCCTGCTTTAGAGGACCCATGTCCGGGACTGGGCTCCGCCGGGCTGGCACTGGGAGGTGCTACCTTCAGGGGCGCGACGCTTGGTGAGGAACCCGACCCCGGGTCCCGTCATCGACCCTGATCTCCTTTGGTGGCGTTCGCATGGGCCACTTTCAGTGCCGAGGGAGCCAGACCCGCCGGAGGTGGTACGTCACCGTGTCAGGGAGGAGGACGAGCACGTCCATCGCTACATGGCTGCTATGGACGTCAGGTTCTTTGGGGAGATCACCCGAGCTATGATCCAGTGATGGTTCCTTCACTTTGGTTGTCCACCGCCTAGATTACTCTCTAGTATTCGATCTTTATTAGCTAGCTAGCTAGCTAGTGATGTATTCGATATATAATATTCGAGACGATGTATTCGAGATTATATCTATTATTCGAGACGACGTATTCGAGATTATATTCGATGATGCTTATTATGTACTATGATTGATTCAGTTTTTCCTTATTAATTGATTGCATCCATGCATTGTAATTTGAATATATTTCTTTTGGATTAGTTAAATAAAACCTATGGCGGACAATACCGGCAGAGAGGGAGAAGAGGCCCTGTTCAATATCATACACAATCCTCGTGGGCTAGATGATGATCAGAATGAAGAAGATTATGACGGCTCCGAATATCTAAACAACACCGGGGAGGGTGATATGATATTCGATTGCGACGACCGAATTGATGAAGTCATGAACTATGAACATGACGAAGAAAATGTTGATCTTGAAACAACAAAGACCGGCGAGGTATATATATTTATATAAGCAGGCATCTGGTGATCATCACATGTTTTAAATGACTTGAAGATATATTAACGAATCGATCTTTCTTCTTTCAGCCATCCGGATCGAGCAAATCTCCAGGCAACAGGAAACGAGGCCCGAACAAAAAGTTGAAGGAGGGCGTAAAGTACAATATCGAGGCCATCAAACCTAATGGCAAACCATTAGCGCCTAAGAAGATTGCGGACAAGTTCATTCGTCAATGCGGAGTTCTTGTGAAGGACCAACTCCCGATCTCCCTTCAAGAATGGAGAGAGCCAGCAAAGCCACGTCCAGGAGTTACTTTTGTCGACGACAAACAAAAACTTCTGCTTTGGGAAACGCTCATGGAACATTTCACCCTACCGGATCATTTCACAGATGCAGATGTGGAGAAAGTCAAGGACGCTGGTCTTAGGAAGATGGCGGTTGCATTCAACAACCACAAGAATCGTGTATGGGACAAGTAGTCAAGGGAGGAAGGAAGACTCCAGTATTTGAGGGAACACTAGAGAAGCAAAGTGCTCATTGGGATGATTTCGTGAAATTCAAGGATTCGGAATTATCTAAGGAATGGTCGAGAATAAAGAAGGCCAATGCCGCAAAAAAGGATAAGTTCCATAAGCTGGGGCCAGGTGGCTATGCGGTGGGAATGCCTAAGTGGGATAAGTCTGAGAAAGAGATGGAGGATGCAGGTGTCACTCCAGAAACATTGAGCTGCCCCCCAGGTGCAGGACTTGGTTCTATGCGCATGGGGGGGGGGAGTTGGACCCGAAGACAAGCAAAGTTTCGAAGAAGGCATGTCTGGACGGAGCCGAAGATAAGCTACTTGTTGCAATAGAAGAGGCTCGATCGGGGGTGTTCGAGCCCAACAGAGAGAACGACGAGCTTACGCGTGCCCTGGGAAATCCTGAACACTCGGGAAGAACACGAGGCAAGGGCGCTATTCCGTGGTATGAGGGGTTTTCAGACGGGAACACCGACTACAGAACCCGTGCGAGAAAGAAGATTGCGGGGGAGAAGAAGAGGAAGATGGAGGAGGAGCAGAGGAAGCTGGACTATGAACGCCTTCAAGGCCTAGAATCAGCGCACGCGGACTTGGCAGTCAAATTCCAGCGGCAGCAGGAGCAGATCGACTCACTTAGCCAGTAAAGGGGGTCTTGGCAGCTGCAGTAGCTAGCGGATGACCCAGCATTGGATAGCACCATCCCATCCATGCCGAGAAGCAGCATGGGTTTGGCCCCGGGCGACGCATTGCTGGATAACTACCCAGTGGATGACATCATGGAGAACACTAACTGCGAACTACACTTCAAAATGAAGAACATATCCGTGAAGGTGGCGGACGCCGTTGCTTTTACAAATCCCCCCGAGGCAACCTTCCATTGCAACCCAATTCCAGTGGGCTATGCTCGTGTCTTGGTTGATGAGGTGGTGGACCAATATTCGGGGCTAGAGCTTGACATTCCTGGAGGTGACGAGGAGCACACACTGGGAGAGGCCAACCATCGTATCATTCTATGGAGAAAGGATTGCATCATCTTTCGAAGGCCACCGATACCGCGTCATCCGACTCCTCGTCGAAGTCCGCCACCGATTCAGCAGACTCCCGCTCCTCCAAGTCCACCAACGCGTCAGGCCACTCCTCCTCCAAGTCCGACACAACTTTAGGCCACTCCTCCTCCTCCAAGTCCGGCAAAGCGTCAGGCCACTCCTCCTCCAAGTCCGGCACAACTTCAGGCCACTCCTCCTCCTCCAACTCAGCCACGTCAGCCGTCTTCGCCGCCTCAGCAATCACGGAAGAGAGCTGCCTCAGCTATGGTGCGTAGCGGTACAGTTCGAGGTAGTACTGGAGGTACAGGCGGAGGCAAGCGATTTCAATATGGTCCAAGCAGCCTCGCGCCTCTTCCGCAGAGGCCTTACGACAAGTCCGAGGAGGAAAACACAGCCATATCAAAGGCCGAGGTGGAAGCCCATTTTGCACTGAAACTGCCACCGCCGCCAAGGGAGAAAGTGCTTGAGGAAAAGATTGACCACTTCATTCGTATGGCTAGACCACCAGCTCCCAAGCCTGTTGACACAGACTATGAGCGCCACCTCAGGAAGTTAAATCGAGCATGTCTACAAAAAGAGGCGAGCTTGAGCTCGAGCAAATCAGCTGGCAAAATATGCGGTAAAACCGTTCCCCAGCTGAGAGAACAGGCGGCGCAATCAATCCCCCCGCTTGTTGTGCCAACAACACATGAGAGTCGGCGCGCCCAATATTATTGTGGGCAAACCGTTTATGTTCCCGAGCTGGGCGATGTGGTAATAATAGAGGAGCATATTGAGCAGGCTGAAATGTTCAAGATCACTGTTGGACAACTCCTCGACATCGAGCCCATGCCTCTGATTGCAGAGGAGGAAATAAAACGGAAATATGTCCGGGGCCAACCTTTGGTCGAGCCAGACGAGGTCAAGAAGCTCCCAACGAGAATGTATGAATTGCATCAATGGTACATGGACATTAGCAAGATTTCTAATCGAGAGTCCCTCATGGTGAATGTCAAGAAGGATCATTACTACCATGAGAAAGCTGTGTCCGTTGAGTATTCAGAACTATTTCAGTTATACAATCAAGACGCACTCGACAAATCTATCGTCAGTTTCTCTTGTCTGTAAGTGATTTCTTTCTATAATTTAAGTCTCAAGCTAGCTGTAGTGATCATTTTGATCAATCATTACCTGTAATTATCCTCACTATATTCTTTTCTGTGGTATTATGCAGGATGAAGATTTATGAAATGAAAAAAGGTGGATGCTATGGCATTGGGTTCGTTGACCCAAATACCATTAATGAATACACATGGAAATTAGATTCATATTACAAAAAAGTGTAGAGGAAAGCATGCTAGAGTTCTTCAAGCGCCTCAAATACAATGAAGATATACTACTTCCTTACAACTTCGAGTGAGTCACACTGTCTTGTACTACAAATTCTGTTTTTGCCTACTAGCTAGCTACATGTTTTTTCTTACATATGCCCGCTTAATTAAGACATGCAAATGTGTGTGCATGCAGATTTCACTGGATCTTGTTAATCATTAAAGTTGATGAAGGAACAGTTGAAGTACTAGACTCACTACTTAAGAAACCAACTGACTACACCATCGTGAAGGGGATAGTCAACAGGTAATTTCAATCATTATTAACTATATCTCGGCCTATTTAATTAGTTCGTCATTTCCTGATAACAACTATTTAATAACCCATTTATTCATTTTCTTTGTCAGCGGGCAGGGCTTGGGCAAAGTTCATCAGCATCACTCCAGGCCAATGGAAACGAAATCTGAAATGGTATCGGCCCATGGTAAGTAATTAAGTAGTACTAGCTAGCTGCCATCTCTTTAATTATCATGCTTGATTAATTATTACCTGATCAAATTCCATTCTCGTAAAGGCCCTGAAGCATGCGCCGGGGAATAATCTGTGTGCATACTATGTTTGCGAGAACATTCGCATGATGGCGTCCGAAAGGAGCAGATCTCAAAGACAGGAGTGGGTACGTTTGTCAGAATACTATTCACAATTTTTACACCATTATCAATATCTAGTCACATAACTAATACACATGCATATTGATCTCCTTCTTAACAGTTCAAAGAGGTGCGGGAGAAGCTCCTACCAGAGGACCGCATAGAAGCAATTCAAGAGGAAATAGCGGGATTTTTGCTCGACCAGGTCATATATCCCAAAGGAGAATACTTTTACCCGCTACCGCCCCCATGAACCACTTCCAATTGTTATCATGCTCCGAAGGCACCAATTAGGCTAATGCCACTGGCTCCGAAGGCACCAATTAGGAGAAATTGTATATAGCTAGCTAATTGTACACACACACACACGTGTGTGTGTATATATGTGTGAATTAATTAATGGTGGTTGTGAGACATTCGATGACATATATATATGATCGGTTCTACTAGAAATTCTATTTATATATATGCATAACGTGTACAATATGTAGTATCGTAAAATACCAGCAAACGAAAAAGAATTAAATGGAAAACACAAAATTAAATGAAAAAGAAATCATAAACCCAAAACCCCCCAACCTTTTAATACCGGTTGGTGTCACCAACCGGTACTAAAGGGCTCCCTGCCCCCGGAGCTGGCTCGTGCCACGTGGTTGCCCTTTAGCACCGGTTCGTGCTGAACCGGTACTAAAGGGGGGGTACCTTTAGTGCCCATACTTTAGTGCCGGTTACCGAACCGGCACTAAAGGGCCTTACAAACCGGTGCTATTGCCCGGTTCTGCACTAGTGATATATATATACTAGATCATTGATGGCGCACGTTGCCGCGCCCGTCTATTTCTACAATGGAATGTTAGGAATTTCCTTCGATATACGAATAAATTAATTTGACAAAACTTATAGGTTTGTTAGCACAGTAGGTGAGATGAATGTCTTGTTAGGGCTAGAAGAGGTAATGCTATCGGTTTGCTTGGGAAGTATTATGGTAGTAACATTTCAAAAAAAGTATTGTGGTAGTAAAATGGGACTTGTTTTTTCTTCCGTCTAATGGGCTTCAAGTTGGTGCTTGGATTTTAAATTTATAAGCTTTTAAATAGGATGGTCCACGAGTGACAATTAATGAGCCAGACATAACATCGAAAACAGGAACCAAGACATTGACACCTACACAAACGAGACAACTAATTGAGTATAACAGAGTGCAGGTACATCTTGAAGCACTAACGCCCTAGACGCATTGCCTTCCTAGACATCATAAAGACATGTGCAGGGCTGACCAAAATTAGCTATTCAATATCTGTTTTACAACATTTGCAGAAATTCTAGATGTTGAAGGTAAGTAATTAACATAGCAGTAAGCTGCCCAAAAGCATGCAGGCATGGATACTCAATGTTGTCTGAGGATCCAAAAGAACTAAAAGAAAAATTATAATAACAATATTTTTACATTTAGGCTTGTGAACTCTTAATCAAGGTCAGGCTGCATACGGTGGAAATCAACATGTAAACATGACAAAACAAAAGTTGTAATTTTAGGCTTGCTACCATTTGTTTCCTAATTTAAAATCTTCTAAAAAATGAATATATGAGATGTAAACTTGTACCGACGTTGTATGGTGCAGCATTCTGCTCTTGCGCCGGCTAGCTAATCATACATGAGATGTAAAATTTTGCTGGCATTGCATGGTGCAGCTTATTCTGTTTTTGAGCCAGCTAGCTAATCAAGAGAAATTAGTGTTCTTTAGGCCACACAAAAGATGAATGATAAGGGTGAATATGAAAGACTTTGTTTCCAGGAAGACCACATAGAAAGCCATAAGGTCAGGAAGAGCTGCCACGATTTTGTTTGAACATGTGAATGAAGTTTTCTGGTCAAGTTGTCACGCGGTGTGATAACTGAAGAAAAGACGTACAAAAGCCACATTCCCTAGTCTAAAGAGTTCATGACTTCCAAACCTAAGCCACAGAAAAACCAGTTACAATCAAGATATCTCACTTCTATGTAACCTCGGTTTGTCGATGCAAGATACATGCAATTGATAGAGGCGACTGAATGATCTGACCTGCGAGACTTCAGTATAAATCAGATTCAATTCATGCATCATCAGAGAAAACTCTAGTTAAGAGTGTTGATGTGCAACAGATTCTGACCACTAATATTATGGAGAAGACAAATAAGAATCCATGCTGGGAGATCGGATCATGAGAAAAGAGAGAAGTACCTAGATGTAGTCGATGGTGGCATAGAGGTTGCTGGAGTCTTTTTTATTGCAGCAGCTAGATCATGCTGTTAGACTAAGAAGTTATCGATGTGAAAGTGATCAACTGAATCCAACAACATAACTCATCATAATTAAGCAAATTATCTTTCATGTTAGCACCACGCCGAAATGAAAACTGAAGTATGTTACTTGAGAAATTGAGATGTGTACAATCAGTATTAACCCAGTAATAGTATTTATATTATTCAGAGCCTAGCACAAAATGAGACGACTCCATGTTGCTATCATGCACCATGAATAAACCTAGCCTTTAGCTTTCTCGGGTATATGACTTTGCTCGCCTACAAATTCAGTGCCGCATATTTATAGAAATCTGGTTGCAAGGGAGAAGAATATTAGGTGGAGAAGCTAAACTTAACTTTCATAGATGTTCGAATAATAGTGTCAATCTATCTATCCTAAAAATTATAGATGAATAATTGGATTTAAGAGGCAAACTTGAAGGCATTTTTTCTTTTTGACAACCTGCTCATATGCAGGGAGAATAATATTAGGTGGAGAAGCTTAACTTAACTTTCATAGGTGTAGCAAAATAATAGTGTCAATTTATCTATCCTAAAAATTTCAGATTAATAATTGGATTTAAGAAGCAAACCTGAAGGCATTTTTTCTTCTTTTTGACAACCTGCTCCTACGAGATTGATTTTTGAGTACACAGGCACAACATAGCAATAGAATCAGGAAATCATTAATTGCAGAACACAATGCCATTCAGAGGGCAAACTCCATGTTGGTTTTGCAGTAGCATACCGTGTCTTGGTTCTCCTCACAGCCAATGAATCAATCCATGCGACGTCCAGGAACATAATTACCAACCCTTGGAAATGGATTCAAGAAAAAAATCATATCCTCACGAATGACGAGTGATGGGTGTTATTGGCCGTCGCCGCGGTGATTAGGAGAGAGAGCTCACCGGTGTGTTGTTGCATAGGAAGGAACAACCGACGTGGAGGAGGGCAGAGGCATGGCGTCCAAATTGGATGACCACTCGCCTAGGGACGCCAGCCAGCTGGCAATTCGAGATGGACCCTTCCGCTTGGGTTGAAGGTTGGACGAGGGTGGCGTTGAAATTGCCATGGCGCTGATCACATCACTGGGAGGGTGGTGGTTCGACATCGCCGCCGCCCGCTTCGTATTGGACTCCTACCTGTCACCATCCGTCGCCGCCACCACCGGCGATATGGTTTGCGAGGGACTACCATCAGAGAGGGTGGGATCGTGGAAAAGGGAGAAGGGGTTCGCCCGCCATCGCTGTTGGCATCACCTTTGTCCCTCGCGGCGGCGGAGGTGACAATCAGATCAGGGGGATTGGGGGTGTGAGCGTGACCATGAGAGGAGGTTTTTTTACGGGTGGGGAATGTGCGTGCCGTCCTTGAGAGATCCAGCCATCTAACGGACTAGGCTTCCATAACAGCCCAATTAACCACAAGCCTTCAAAAAAGTCACCAGAGTAGCAGCCCATTTAGACAGATGGCCCAAGTCGCGGTAAACTCCCAATGAAACGAAGATCGAACGCCCAGAAATGGTTTGAACGCGAATCTGATGGCCGGAATCACTAATGGCGTGAGAAGGCTGGAAAGATGCTCAGTTTTAATATATCTCTATATATATTGTCATATGATCTCCCATGCTAAGGTAAGAATTCATTCACATACTCAAGTATGAATCAGAAACTTCATTGAAAACTAACAAACTATAATCTCAGTCATTGAAGCAATTGCAATTTATCATAACATAGGAAAGAGTCAATATAAGAGCTTCTCAGCAAGTCCACATACTCAACCATCTTTTAGTCTTTCACAATTGCTAACACTCACGCGATATTTATGGCTATGAAGTTTTAATCGGACACAGAGAAAGATAGGGGCTTATAGTTTTGCCTCCCAACTTTTTACCTCAAGGGTAATGTGAACAATAATAGTTCATGCAAACCCACATCCAATTACCCATATATATTAGGATCTTTCCAACACATTGTGCTTGCCAAAGGATAAAATGTAAAAAGGAAAGGTGAAGATCACCATGACTCTTTGCATGAAGTATAAGACAAGAATAAAAGATAGGCCCTTCGCAGAGGGAAGCAGAGGTTGTCATGTGCTTTTATGGTTGGGTGCACGAAATCTTAATGCAAAAGAATGTCACTTTATATTGCCACTTGTGATATGGACCTTTATTATGCAGTCCGTCGCTTTTATTTCTTCCACATCACAAGATCGTATAAAGCTTATTTTCTCCACACTAATAAGTCATACATATTTAGAGAGCAATTCTTATTGCTTGCAACGATGACAACTTACTTGATGGATCTTACTCAATCCATAGGTAGATATGGTGGACTCTCATGGCAAAACTGGGTTTAGGGATATTTGGAAGCACAAGTAGTATCTCTACTTGGTGCAAAGAAATTGGCTAGAAAGAGAGGGAAAGGCAAGCTCAACATGTTGGATGATCCATGACAATATAATTTATCTCAGATGTAAGAAAACATAACCCATTACATTGTCTTTCTTGTCCAACGTTAACTCTTTAGCATATCATACTTTAATGAGTGCTCACAATGATAAAAGATGTCCAAGATAGTATATTTATATGTGAAAACCTCTCTTTCTTTATTACTTCCTATTAATTGCAACAATGACCAAAACTATGTTTGTCAACTCTCAACAACTTTTCTTCATCATACTTTTTATATGTGAAGTCATTACTCTCCATAAGATCCATATGATCTCTTTATTTCTTTTTATTTCTTCTCTTTTATTTTATTCCCTCAAGATCATAGCAAAATAATCAAGCCCTTGACTCAACACTAATCTTTATTATATATAGCTCACAGACTCGATTACATAGAAGGATCATAAAGCGAAACTCACAACTAGATCATACTAAAACTTTATTTTACTAGATCAAGATATTACCAAGAGGACCGGACTAGGAAAACGGTAAAGATAAAAGTGATGGTGATACAATACCGGGGCACTCCCCCAAGCTTGGCCGTTGCAAAGGGGAGTGCCCATACCCATGTGTTTATGTTTCCTTCCTCGGAGGTGGTGATGAAGGAGTTGTTGATGATGTAGGCTTGTCGTCCATCTTACAAGGTATAGGCTCACCATCATAGAAGGATGATCGAGTCTCCGGGATCCTCAAATCTGCAGCCAAACTCATCCTCTTGAATCTATATTCATACTCACAGTTTTGGTTTTGCAGGTCATAGATCTGGGCTTGGAGGCGCTCGATTTTCTCGTGAAGCTTGAATATGGCCTCCCCAATGTTCTTGTCATCCAGCTTGTGGTTGTGGTGAACTCCATGATCATTATATGATTGGAGTCGAGTCCACGTTCCACCATCTCCTGGCACTTGAAAACCTGTTGCTCCAATGCCTCGAGCCTTGTCTTCATGCTTCCGGTCCTCCTTGGTCCCCTAATATCGTGGATATTTAGCAACCCCTCACACATCTCAATGGTTTGAGGGTGTTGCAGCACCTCCGCGAGGTAGGGGTTGATGTCCTTCTCGAAGAAGTTGTCCTTGGGGGCACTTGAAGACGCCATGGCGATCTAAATATGTCAAAAAAATAGCCCGAAACAAAGACAAAGGATATTTGCGTGATACGGTGGTCAAAACCTTCGGGAAATTATATAATGAATTTTTACCGACCAAAAGAAGTATCATGCAAGAAAACAGAGTCCGGAGACCATAGAAGGTGCCCACGAGGCAGGGGGCGCACCCAGGGGGTAGGGTGCGCCCCCAACCTCGTGGAAGCCTCGTGTCCTTTCCGGTCTGCTTCTTATTTTCCTATTTTCTTAAATATTCCAAAACAGAGAAAAATTGCCATTAGAACTATTTTGGAGTCGGTTTACCTACCGTACCACGTACCTATTCCTTTTTGGAGTCTGAAACGTTCTGGAAAGTGTCCCTTATGTATTCCTCCGGGGTTACGGTTTCAGTAACATTAGTTTCAACATTTATAGGATTACCTGAGATATAATGTTTGATTCTTTGACCGGTCACACCCTCGGATTTGTGCCTTCGAAGTTATTGATTTTTATGGCACCGGAACGGTAGACCTCCTCGATGATGTAAGAACCTTCCCATTTAGAGAGGAGTTTGCCTGCAAAAAAGCTTAAACGAGAGTTGTATAGCAATACATAGTCACCTACATTAAACTCACGTTTTTGTATCCTTTTGTCATGCCATCTTTTAACTTTTTCTTTAAACAGTTTAGCATTCTCATAAGCATGGGTTCTCCATTCATCAAGTGAGCTAATGTCAAAAAGCCTCTTCTCACCAGCAAGTTTGAAGTCATAGTTGAGCTCTTTAATAGGCCAATATGCCTTATGTTCTCGTTCAAGAGGTAAGTGACATGATTTACCATAAACCATTTTATACGGATAGATACCCATAGGATTTTTATATGCAGTTCTATAGGCCCATAATGCATCATCAAGTTTCTTGGACCAATTCTTTCTAGATCTATTGACAGTCTTCTGCAAAATTAATTTAAGCTCTCTATTGCTAAGTTCTACTTGACCACTAGGCTGTGGGTGATATGGAGATGCAATTCTATGATTAACAACATACTTAGCAAGCATTTTACGAAAAGAACCATGAATGAAATGTGAACCACCATCAGTCATTAAAATAACTTCTTTAAGCATCTTAATAGAGGTGTTATGATCAGCACTACTAGTTGGAATAGCCTCTACCCACTTAGTAATGTAATCAATAGCAACTAAAATATGTGTATACCCATTAGAGGAAGGAAAAGGTCCCATATAATCAAAGCCCCAAACATCAAATGGTTCAATAACAAGTGAATAATTCATAGGCATTTCTTGACGTCTACTAATATTACCAATTCTCTGACATTCATCACAAGACAAAACAAACTTACGGGCATCCTTGAAGAGAGTAGGCCAATAAAACTGGATTGCAATACCTTGTGTGTAGTTCTGTCTCCAGCGTGGTGTCCTCCAAAAGCTTCAGAGTGGCACTTGCATAGGATCTGTTCCTGTTCATTCTCAGGTACACAACGTCTAATAACACCATCTACTCCTTCTTTATAAAGATGTGGGTCATCCCAGAAGTAATGTCTTAAATCGTAGAAGAACTTTTTCTTTTGCCGGTATGTGAAACTAGGTGGTATAAATTTAGCAACAATGTAATTAGCATAATCAGCATACCATGAAGCAGTACGAGAAGCATTTATGACAGCTAGTTGTTCATCAGGAAAGCTATCATCAATAGGTAGTGGGTCATTAAGAACATTCTCTAACCTAGACAAGTTGTCTGCAACGGGGTTCTCAGCTCCCTTCCTATCAATAATATGCAAATCAAATTCTTGTAGCAAGAGAACCCATCTAATAAGTCTAGGTTTAGCATCTTTCTTTTCCATAATATATTTAATAGCAGCATGATCAGTGTGAACAGTTACTTTAGAATCAACAATGTAAGGTCTGAACTTATCACAAGCAAATACAGCTGCTACAAATTCTTTTTCAGAAGTAGCATAATTTCTTTGGGCACTGTCTAGAGTTTTACTAGCATATTGGATAACTTTTAATTTCTTATCAACTCTTTGTCCTAGAACAGCCCCTACAGCATAATCACTAGCATCACACATAATTTCAAATGGTAAATTCCAATCAGGAGGTTGAACAATAGGTGCAGAAACCAAAGCTTTCTTAAGTATTTCAAATGCTTCTACACAGTCATCATCAAAGACAAAAGGAACATCTTTTTGTAAGAGATTAGTCAAAGGCCGAGAAATTTTAGAGAAGTCCTTAATGAACCTCCTATAAAAACCAGCATGACCAAGGAAACTTCTTCTACCTTTAATGTCCTTGGGACATGGCATCTTTTCAATAGCATCAACCTTAGCTTTATCAACTTCAATACCTCTTTCAGAAATTTTATGCCCCAAGACAATACCTTCATTAACCATAAAGTGGCACTTCTCCCAATTCAAGACAAGATTAGTTTCTTCACATCTCTGCAAAAATTGATCAAGGTTGCTTAAGCAATCATCAAAAGAAGTCCCATAAACAGAGAAATCATCCATGAATACCTCAACAATCTTTTCACGAAAGTCAGAGAATATAGGAGTCATACATCTTTGAAAGGTAGCAAGTGCATTACATAAACCAAAAGGCATACGTCTATAAGCAAAGGTACCGAAAGGGCAAGTAAAAGTTGTCTTCTCTTGATCCTCTTTTGACGTAGGTATTTGAGAGAAACCAGAATAACCATCTAGAAAGCAAAAATGTGTATGCTTGGATAATCTTTCTAGAATTTGATCCATAAAAGGTAAAGGGTAATGATCCTTTTTAGTAGCTTTATTTAGTTTACGGAAATCAAGTACCATTCTATAACCTGTAACAATTCTTTGTGGGATTAATTCATCTTTATCATTAGGAACAACAGTAATACCTCCCTTCTTAGGGACACAATGGACATGACTTACCCACTGACTATCAGCAATGGGATAAATTATACCTGCCTCAAGAAGCTTTAGTATTTCTTTTCTTACCACTTCTTTCATCTTAGGATTTAACCGTCGTTGGTGATCAACAACCGGTTTAGCACCCTTCTCCAATTTTATTTTGTGCTGACAGAGACTGGGACTAATGCCCTTAAGATCATCAAGAGTATATCGAATAGCAGCACAGTGCTTCTTCAGAGTTTTCAATAATTTCTTTTTTTCATGCTCTGAAAGGTTAGCACTAATAATAACAGGATATATCTCTTTCTCATCAAGATGAGCATATTTAAGAGTATCAGGTAAAGGTTTAAGCTCAAACACGGGATCACCCTTGGGTGGAGGGGGATCCCCTAGGATTTCAACAAGCAAGTTGTGTTTCAAAATAGGTCCATGTTTAAAGAAAACTTCATCTATTTCCCTTCTTTCATTCATAAACATATCATTTTCATGGTCTAGCAAATATTGTTCTAAAGGATCAGTAGGAGGCACGACAATAGAAGCAAGACCAATAATTTCATCTTTACTAGGCAATTCTTTATCATGGGGTTGTCTACGAAATTCAACAAAATTAAACTCATGAGACATATCCCCTAAACCAATAGAAACAATATCCTTATTGCAGTCTATCTTAGCATTAACGATATTCAAGAAGGGTCTACCAAATATAATGGGACAAAATTCATCTTGTGGGGAACCGAGAACAAGAAAATCAGCAGGGTATTTAACTTTCCCACACAAGACTTCAACATCTCTAACAATCCCAACTGGTGAAATAGTATCTCTATTGGCAAGCTTAATTGTAACATTAATCTCTTCTATCCCAGCAGGTGCAATATCATGCATAATTTCTTGGTATAAGGAATGAGGTATTACACTTTCACTACCACCCATATCACATAAGCCATGGTAGCAATGATCTCCTATTTTAACAGAAATAACAGGCATGCCTACAATAGGTTGCTACCTCTTGAGCACTGCGTTGGTTTTACCTTGAAGAGGAAAGGGTGATGTAGTAAAGTAGCGTAAGTATTCCCTTTAGTTTTTGAGAACCAAGGTATCAATCCACTAGGAGATCACGCTCGAGTCCCACGCATCTACACAAACAAATAAGAACCTCGCAACCAACGCGATAAAGGGGTTGTCAATCCCTTCACGGTCACTTACGAGAGTGAGATTTTATAGATATGATAAGATAATATTTTTGGTATTTTTATGATAAAGAGAAATAAAGATGCAAAGTAAAATAAACGGAAATATAAATAGCTAAGTGTTGGAAGATTAATATGATGGAAGATAGACCCTGGGGCCTTAGGTTTCACTAGTGGCTTCTCTCAAGAGCATAAGTATTACAGTGGGTAAACGAATTACTATCGAGCAATTGATAGAATTGAGCATAGTTATGAGAATATCTAGGTATGATCATGTATATAGGCATCACGTCTGTGAAAAGTAGACCGAAATGATTCTGCATCTACTACTATTACTCCACACATCAACCACTATCCAACATGCATCTAGAGTATTAAGTTCATAAGAACAGAGTAACGCCTTAAGCAAGATGACATGATGTAGAGGGATAAACTCATGCAATATGATATAAACCCCATATTTTTATCCTCGATGGCAACAATAAAATATGTGTCCTTTCCCTTTCTGTCACTGGGATCGAGCACCGCAAGATTGAACCCAAAGCTAAGCACTTCTCCCATTGCAAGAAAGATCAATCTAGTAGGCCAAACCAAACTGATAATTCGAAGAGACTTGCAAAGATAAACCAATCATACATAAAAGAATTCAGAGAAGAATCAAATATTGTTCATAGATAATCTGGATCATAAACCCACAATTCATAGGATCTCGACAAACACACCGCAAAAGAAGATTACATCGAATAGATCTCCAAGAGAATCGAGGAGAACTTTGTATTGATATCCAAAAGAGAGAGAGAAGAAGCCATCTAGCTACTAGCTATGGACCCGAAGGTCTGAAGTAAAATACTCACACATCACTGGAGAGGCCATGGAGTTGATGTAGAGGCCCTCCGTGATCAATGCCCCCTCCGGCGGAGCTCCGAAAAGGCCCCAAGATGGGATATCTCAGGTACAGAAGGTTGCGGCAGTGGAATTAGGTTTTCCTGGTGCTCCTG
This sequence comes from Triticum aestivum, assembly GCF_018294505.1. Taxonomy (NCBI): domain Eukaryota; kingdom Viridiplantae; phylum Streptophyta; class Magnoliopsida; order Poales; family Poaceae; genus Triticum; species Triticum aestivum. The sequence goes on from NC_057794.1 coordinate 409,000,235, forward strand.
GATGTTTGGGGGTACGTGGATATATATAGGAGGAAGAATTACGTCGATGGAGCAATGAGGGGCCCACAAGGGTGGAGGGCGCGCCCATGGGGGGTATGTTGTCATTACGGTTCGACCGATAAAGATCTTCATAGAATATGGAGGAGCCAATATGATCATCCAGGTTCTGCTATTGGTTATTGACCGAAGAGGTGTCTCGGTGATGTCTACATAGTTCTTGAACCCGTAGGGTCTGCACGCTTAACGTTCGATGACGATTTTGTATTATATGAGTTATGTGTTTTGGTGAATGGATGTTGTTCGGAGTCCTGGATGAGATCACGGGCATGACGAGGAGTCTCGAAATGGTCAAGAGGTAAAGATTTATATATAGGATGATGGTATTTGGACACCGAAAATGTTTCGGGGATACCGAGTACATATCGGGTCACCAGAAAGGGGTTCTGTGACAGCCTGGTTTTTAGTTGGTTTGAAATTAAAATTTGGAGTTTTGAATCTTTTCATATGGACTTAAACACTTGGGTACCCCTTGGCTTTCACCCAAGTGTCCCATTTCCCTCTCTAACCATCATTCCCTCTCTAGTTCACCTCAAAATAATAATTGGAATATTTTTCTTAAATGAAAAATATTCGTTTCCCTCTCTTAAACCCTAGCTAGCTCAATGTGCTCTAAATCAACCCCAATTTTTCTTGCCCAACAAAATCTGAGAAAATTCACAAATATTCTTTGAACCCTAGGGCACCTTCCTGAGCAAAAATATTGCATAACTTTTTGGAATATTTTTGCTACAAACAATATTTTCTGTTCTGGACAGAAGTGGTGGTTTCTACAGCAACTACCATTTTACTTGCTCCAATGTGGATGATTTTTCTTGTGCGTCATCACCTTAGTAGATGATTGCTAACATCCAAAGCCTAGCCCTCAACTCCCAGCCGTTTGACCACAGTAAGCTCTCAAAGTTACTGATCAGAAACTTACTAGGCGGTTGAAATCTATCCTACTGCGTCTGGGTCCAAACCAAAGCGTGGTAATCTTCAAAACTACCACAAACAACAAGCCAGACATGAAATTTGGAGTTAGATCGGCCTGAGGGAAGAGTTCACGCGGTGACCACGCATGTACACGATGCCAACCTGCGTGCCAACGCGCTCTGAGTCGCGCCCAAGCCTTTGTTGGTCGCGTGCTCGCTTCCCCGACTGCCTAGCCTTGCCAAACTTCGCCACAATCTTCGTCCAAGCTCTCTTAACTCCCTCCTGGCGCTCGCCGACGCCGGAGCTCGCCGAAGCGAGCACGGGCGTGGTCCGGCCAACGTAACAGTGCGGTGCGCACTGTGCTGTCATCACCCCAGTGCCCCTGTGCTCGTCCCCGTTCGCCCAAGTCCTCGTGTGAGCTGCGTCGCCTTCTCCCCCTCTCACTGACGCTGTTCATCACCGAGCACTGTGTCCAGGTGTCCACCGGCGGAGCTGGAAACCCCCCCTCGACGCTCGGCTATAAATGGAGCCTCCCAGCCTCCTCGAGCACCATCCATGACTCCCACACACTCCACAACCTCATAGATAGCCGTAGCCCGGCCGGGTAGGCCGTGGGCCACCGTCCCCGAGCTCGAGCTCGTCGGTGATCCCCTCGGGTCGTCTCCGTAGCTCAGGCCCCTCCCAGGCCTGGGCAACCCTTCCAGGGCCTCCGCCGCTCTCCGGTGGTGCTGTTCCACCTGGTTGGAGCCCCTGGAGTCGCCTCTGTTTGCCGTCGTCTTTGTCCCTGGCGACCTCCACCATCTGCCTCCGCTTGAGAGGTTGATTCCGACGTTGTCTGACCACCCCTAGCTACTCTACAGGTACGGGCAGGTGCGCCATCATCTCCTCTCTCGATTCCCCCTCTCGTTTTGGCCAAGAAGCCCTCGTCGCCGACGTGTGCTCCAGCAAAGCCGCGCCGTCCTCTATTTCCGTCTCCCTCTCCCCCTCACCTGACTAGCGGGGCCAGCTAGTCAGCCATTCAGTATGCGCGTGAAGCGGTACGAGTGGTGGCGCCCCGAGGCTTTACGCCTTCGATGTCACCCCCAATCTGTTTTTAGTTAAATTCAAATTTCATATTTTTCCAGAGAGCTTCAAACAACCAAAACTCTTTAACCATAAGTCCAAATGAATTGATTCTTTTTGCATTGTGTTCTTTGTAAAGAAATCTAGCAGCTCACGAAAAATGGGATTTTCCCCTGATGTCTAGATTTTCTGGTGAATTTCAAAAGAGTTCTTGATGTTTTCTTTTTGTGTTTATAATTATTTTCAGAGGGTGAGGCTTGTCTTGAGGATCACCAGGAGGCTTGTGAACCTCATCTGCACTAAGGCAAGCCACAACAACATTTTCATGGTGCCATTACAATATTTGTGATTTTCCTACTTGAATGAATGATTTAATCCTTGCATTTAAGTCACTATTATGCTATTTATATTCTGTTAGTTGCTTAATTTAATATGCTTGATTTATAGAAGGTTTAAAGCTAACTAAGTTGGTAAAGAAACTAGAATTAATTTTTTTTATGAAAGAGTAATATAGTTTTGGGATGTAAGTAATGATATGGAGTTGTTTTTCTTGCATAAGGAAAATGATAAATTTGTTAGAAAAGGTTCTATTTAAAGTAAGGTTTAATCCTAACCAGAGAAGTGCCATGAGTTGTTGATGTTTATGCTTAGTGTGGATATAGTTGACTCAATCATTACCGTTGATATGTGATGCATATGTCAGTGCTGCATTTTCATGGCATACTATGACACCGGTTATTTTCATTTTAAGTGAACCTGATAATAACTCAACTTAAATATATCGTTGACTGGGTCATGGTGCCACTGAATCGAGTTTTTCCCAGTGCAACCACATTTGCCTTTATGGGAAGGCCTTTATTCGGTCCGTTGCCATGCCTCTGGTCGGTGCCTCCAATGAGGGAAGGTTATGGGCGTGCGGTACCCTGGCCCGGTAAGCAGACATAATCTTGTGTGTCTGTTGTTGAGATTTTTGGTACCGTGTCCCCGTGTGGGACAATTTATGTTTTTGGCCACGACGGTGGTCGTTGTGTCTTTGGTAGACACGGGGCCACCCAGGACTAGCCCAGTGGGGAGTGAGTCGGAGTGGCCGGGAGAGTGTCATGGCAATGGAGGGGTTTCGTCAGAATGCCGTTGGTCCACCTGAATGGGAGTGCGAGGCCATGGGTTCCGTGGTGTGGGTACATTGCGCTACCTTTGCAGAGTGTATTAATCTATCAATAGCCGAGTCAACAGTTATGGACACGCTCGAAAGTAGGTCACACCATGGGTCAACATTTAATAAATCTTGCACATTAAGTTATGAACTCTGCACTATTGATGATGGCGGGAAGGTCATCTTGTTGTTTAAGGCCAAGTGTTGGTCGTGGTTGTGATCGCCGGAAGGATCACCGTTGAAGGACAAATATTGGTCATGGTTGTGATCACCGGAAAGATCACGAGATATTCATAGCTAAGGCTTTAAGGTTGGTACGTTTGTGATCCAAGAGCGATCATCGTTGGTAAGCCAGACCGAGGGATTTTTCTCACAAGAGCATGATCACAGCATGTTGGTTATATTGTTGCATTATTAATAATTGGTTAATTATCATGATATTGTTTGTCATTATGTTTATGTCTGTTCTGGGCTTGCAAGTACATTCAATGTACTGACCTGGCGTGTCATGCCAGATTTCAGGAAGGTCTTGTTGGAAAGGAGTGCTGTCCGAGTCTAGATCGTGTCCACATCGGTGTCCCTGTGCTATGGAGTTCCGCTACGACGTTGTTCCGTTGCCGCATAGTTGTTATGATCGAGGCCCTTATGTTCACTAAATAATGTACATATTGTTCAGCCGCACCGTGTGTGCCGCTTGGCCTCGCTACCTGTTGTAATATAAAATTTGATCTGCTAGCATCAATAAAGCGGTTGTTTTCTGTACCAAGATGTTGTGTGTTGCCAGAAGACATGGTCTCTGGGCTGGCAATGCATGGTAAACCGGTTGCTCTAAGCCGGGGTGCCACAACGCTTGGTATCAGAGCTGCGCTGACTATAGGCCACGCTAGACTACAACTTGTTAACTGGACGTTAGATACAAGTTTAAGTTGAGTGTCGGTAGCATTTGCAGCTGGTTGTTGCATTGCATGCACTTGTTTTATTTTATGCTAACCTACTAATGGTTGTGAGTGTATATGGCTCCGGTGCCATATCCGTGCCAGTTGCAGCTGATGCCGTTCACGTCGCCGCATCTCCTTCGTAATGTGTGGCGTCGGCTGTACCCCCTCGGTGACGATCCAGTCTATCGTGTGTACCGGGAGCGTCCAGCTGACTCAGTGTATGAGTATCACGCAGTGGTTACTCTGCGCACCAGTTCCGATTCCAGCACTTACACTCGTACCTCTCAGAGCGGTTACGCTTCTACCGCTTCTCAGGTTGTCCAGTTTATTGCATTCGAGGTCCTTGTCGAGTTTCGTTACAACGAGGTCCGGATGCAGAACCACCCAGGTTTCTACTACTATCCTTCTCTGCACGACAATGGTCGCGTCCATTTCCCTATCATTGATCCGGAGTCTGATAGTGTTGCTAGCCATCTTGCTCGTTATATCACCGCTAGCTATCTTATGATCCACGAGCTGGCTCGAGAGCTGACTCGTGCCCGTACTGCTTTAGCCTCTGCTTTAGTCTCTACTAGATCTGCCACTACTCCATCCTCCCTGGGATTTACTCCTTATATTCCAACCAGTTCTAGTTCCCCTGTTGCACCGGTTACTCCTCCGAGTAGCTCGAGCGCCGCGACCGTGAATCCTCTCAGTGCCCCTGCCGAGTGGGTTTCACTTCTCACTACTCCTGTAGCCCCGATGCTTCACCCCACACCTGCCCTTGAGGGAGATCCCTCTAGGCAGCATCGTCGTGTTACCTTTATCCCGGAGGTCTCAGTTAACCTCGTCAGTTCAGGATCCGAGTCCGCTTCAAGAGAGGACCCCGCAGCGCTAGCATAGCAGTAGAGCTTCTGAGTATTTGCAGTCAGGATGGTGTACGGGTGTAGTCGTACAAGTCATGAGGTTTCGTTTCATGTATGAGAGTAGTTGAACCTGGCATGTTATTTATCTTTCATGTATGAGTCTATGTATAATTATGTTGGAACTCTATTTTATTCGCCGTATTTTCTTCGTCATTTCTGTTTTTTCTTGGGCTTTTGTTGCTGGCTTTTCCCCAATTTATTTTGAATGTTTCTCATCTCGTTTCCGTTGTCTTGGGAAAAAATCACAATAGGATGCTGCGGGGAGGCAGCAGTAGCAACGTTCGCGAGGGTACCCCTGTTTGTCATTCCGCATGACAGGCAGGACACTCCCCCATGCCGTATGTTCCACCACCGCCTCCACCACCAAATCCGCCCTCCATCGAGAAATTTCTGCGTATGTTTGAGGAAAGACGGAATAATGATCTGATTGAAATTTTAAGAAGTGTGCAAGCTATGGTTGGGCAGAATGGAAATCAGAATGGTCATCACTCCAAGCTATCAGATTTTCAAAGGACCAAGCCTCCCAGTTTCAGTCAGGTTATTGACCCCTTGGATGCAGACGATTGGTTGCGAACCATTGAGAGGAAACTTGAGATTGCTCGTACTAAAGAAGATGATAAAGTTCCATTTGCAACTCATTATCTTGAAGGCGCTGCTGCCATATGGTGGGAAAATATAAAATCCATGTGGCCTGCTGATGAAGAAATCACCTGGTCAAAATTCAAGGATCAGTTCTGGAAATATCATATCCCTACTGGAATTATGAAGACTAAGCAGCGTGAATTTCTCGCGCTCCTCCAAGGAAATCAGTCCGTGTGTGAATATTTGCAAAAATTCAATCATCTGTTACGTTACTCCCTTCATGACGTGGCCACTGAAGAAAGAAAGATTGACAGATTTCTTGGTGGATTAAACCCGCAACTCCGGTGTACTCTCAGTATGTTTGATTTCCCAGATTTCCAAACTCTGGTGAACAAGGCTTTCATTGCTGAAAGGGAGCACAAGCTTGTATCGGATAATAGGCCTGCTAACAACGACCACAAGTGCAAGTTTGAGCTAAAGAAGGATGGGCAACCCATGCAAAAGGCTCGTACCTGGCAGCAGACTCAGGTGGAATACAAGCCCAATTGGCAACAGAATGTTAACAAGACCACCACTCAAGTCAAGAATGTCGTGACCAACCCAGTGCACGAGGAGCGCCAGTGCAACAATTCTTGCTTCAGTTGTGGGCAAACCGGACATTATGCCGGACAATGTCCCAAGAATAGCAAGGCGAATGCTCTATTCAGGCCACAAGTCAACTTTATGGAATCATGCCCGACCCAGCAAAACATCATTGGGCACATTCATCACCTCTCCACCGATGAAGCCCAAGAGAACCCTGAAGTCGTCATTGGTATGTTTTCTGTTAATAACATACCTGCAGTAATTTTATTTGACTTTAGGGCTTCCCACTCTTTTATTTCTCGGAGTTTTGTTTCCCAAAACAAATTTCCTTTTTCGCTTTTGGGCAAGAATATGCTGGTACAAACCCCGGAATCCTTAATCAAGAGCAATCTGTGAAGGAAATATGCCCTAGAGGCAATAATAAAGTTATTATTTATTTCCTTATATCATGATAAATGTTTATTATTCATGCTAGAATTGTATTAACCGGAAACATAATACATGTGTGAATACATAGACAAAGAGAGTGTCACTAGTATGCCTCTACTTGACTAGCTCATTGATCAAAGATGGTTAAGTTTCCTAACCATATACATGAGTTGTCATTTGATTAACGGGATCACATCATTAGGAGAATGATGTGATTGACTTGACCCATTCCATTAGCTTAGCACTTGATCTTTAGTTTGTTGCTATGCTTTCTTCATGACTTATACATGTTCCTATGACTATGAGATTATGCAACTCCCGTTTACCGGAGGAGCACTTTGTGTGCCACCAAATGTCACAACGTAACTGGGTGATTATAAAGGTGCTCTACAAGTGTCTCCAAAGGTACTTGTTGGGTTGGCGTATTTCGAGATTAGGATTTGTCACTCCGACTGTCGGAGAGGTATCTCTAGGCCCACTCGGTAATGCACATCACTATAAGCCTTGCAAGCGTTGCAACTAATGAGTTAGTTGTGGGATGATGTATTACGGAACGAGTAAAGAGACTTGCCGGTAACGAGATTGAACTAGGTATTGAGATACCGACGATCGAATCTCGGGCAAGTAACATACCGATGACAAAGGGAACAACGTATGTTGTTATGCGGTCTGACCGATAAAGATCTTCGTAGAATATGTAGGAGCCAGTATGGGCATCCAGGTCTCGCTATTGGTTATTGACCAGAGAGGTGTCTCGGTCATGTCTACATAGTTCTTGAACCCATAGGGTCCGCACGCTTAACGTTCGTTGACGATATAGTACTATATGAGTTATGTATGTTGGTGACCGAATGTTGTTCGGAGTCTGGGATGAGATCACGGACATGACAAGGAACTCCGGAATGGTCCGGAGATAAAATTTGATATATGGGATAATAGTGTTTGGTCACCGGAAGGGTTCTGGAATTCACCGGAAGGGGTTCCGGATGTTTCCCGAAATGTTTGGGTACGAGAACACTTTATTTGGGCCAAAGGGGAAAGCCCACAAGGTTTTTGGAAAGCGCAAAAGGAAGTTTTGCGGAGTCCAGGGGCCAGAAGCCATGGTCCCTGGCGTCTGGGTCCAGACGCCGGGAACCCTGGCGTCTGGCCCTGGAGTCCGAGAAGGACTCTTGCCTTTTGGGTGAAACCGACTTTGTGGAGGATTTTACTCCAAGTTTCGACCCCAAGGCTCAACATATAAATAGAGGGGTAGGGCTAGCACCCAAGACACATCAAGAAACACCAAGCCTTGTGCCGACAACCCCGTCCCCTCTAGTTTATCCTCCGTCCTAGTTTTCGTAGTGCTTAGGCGAAGCCCTGCGGAGATTGTTCTTCACCAACACCGTCACCACGCCGTCGTGCTGAACTCATCTACTACTTCGCCCCTCTTGCTGGATCGAGAAGGCGAGGACGTCACCAAGCCGAACGTGTGCAGAACTCGCAGGTGCCGTGCTTTCGGTACTTGGATCGGTCGGATCATGAAGACGTATGACTACATCAACCGCGTTGATATAACGCTTCCACGAACGGTCTACGAGGGTACGTAGACAACACTCTCCCCTCTCGTTGCTATGCATCACCATGATCTTGTGTGTGCATAGGAAATTTTTAAATTACTACGTTTCCCAACAATCTGGTCTGCCATAATCTAGAAATCAATATCAACGGAGTCTGCTTTTCAACTTCTTTGATAATTATTGAGTCTACTAAGATAGATGTTATCTTGGGTATGAATTGGCTGACGCAATATCAAGTATGCACAAATTGCGCGACACGAGAAATTACTTTGACCAGTCAGAAGGGGCAGACTACCAAATTCTATGCTCGCAGAAGCATACCCAAGAAAGAAATGGCCTTCACCGCTGTGGCTGAATTGGAATTAATTCATGTGGTCAGTGAGTTTCGTGATGTATTTCCAGAAGAGCTGCCAGGCATGCCACCAGATGGAGAGCTTGAGTTTGCAATAGATTTTGTGCCCGGAACCGCACCGTTATACAAGAAGTATTACCGGATGCCCTCATCAGAATTAGTGGAGCTAAAGAAATAGCTTGATGAAATGCTCCAGAAAGGGTATATCCGTCCCAGCTCTTCACCATGGGGATCACCTGCTATCTTCGTGGACAAAAAGGATGGCAGCCTCCGCATGTGTGTGGATTACCGCCAGCTGAATGATGTCACAATCAAAAACAAATATCCGCTATGAAGGATTGATGACTTGTTTGATCAGCTCAGTGGGGCCAAGGTATTCTCCAAGATTGATTTACGGACAGGATATCATCAGCTCAAGATTAAAAAGGAAGATATTCCTAAGACCGCATTCACCACTAGATACAGTCTTTATGAATATACAGTTATGTCCTTTGGTCTCACCAACACCCTTGCCTTCTTCATGCATATGATGAACAAAGTATTCATGGACTTCCTCGATAAGTTCATGGTAGTCTTCATCGATGACATACTTATTTACTCAAGAAGTGAAGAAGATCACAAAGAACACCTCCGAGCAGTGTTACAACGACTCCGCGACCATCAACTATACGCCAAATTTAGTAAATGAGAATGTTGGCTCAAGCAAGTTGGATTTCTTGGACATGTGCTATCCGCCGAAGGTATAGCCGTGGACCCGAGAAAAGTAAAGGATGTGCTCGATTGGTTGCCACCCACAACCATATCAGAAATTCGGAGTTTTCTTGGATTAGCCGGTTACTACCGTCGTTTCATTGAAGGGTTTTCCAAGATTGCTAAACCCATGATGGAGCTGCTCAAAAAGGATAAGAAGTTTGAATGGACTGAGGACTGTGAGAAAAGTTTCAATGAGCTAAAGATACGGCTGGCGACTGCACCTGTGTTGACTCTTCCTGATATCTACCGCATTTTTGATGTGTACTGTGACGCCTCCAGACAAGGACTTGGATGCATACTTATGCAAGATAGCAAGGTAGTAGCCTATGCATCACGACAGCTACGACCCCACGAGGGAAATTATCCTACTCATGATCTAGAATTGGCCGCGGTGGTTCATGCTCTAAAATTTGGAGACACTATCTCATCGGGAAGAGGTGCCAATTTTTTACCGATCACAAAAGTCTCAAGTATATATTTACTCAGCCAGATTTAAATCTCCATCAACGAAGATGGCTTGATTTAGTCAAGGATTATGACCTTGGAATATATTACCACCCGGGTAAGGCCAATGTGGTTGCCGATGCACTGAGTCGAAAGCCTGTCAGCCTAAATGTCATATTGAAATCCTTGCCTCCTGAACTTCAAGAGGAGATTGCTCAGCTCAACCTGGTCATAGTTGATGCCGGCCTGCTAATATTTTGGAAGTTGCCCCACACTTGAGGAAGAGATCCGCAAGGCCCAGCCAACTGGCACCGTCCTACAGAAACGTGCCAAGAATATGGTGACATGATAGACTTCAGATTTCTCGAAGGATCAATTTGGTACCCCTCGCTTCTGTGGAAGGATTTGTGTGCCCAATCAAGTGGATTTAAAGCAGAAAATCATGTCAGAAGCACACAAATCTTCGTATTCCATTCACCCTGGAGGTACGAAAATGTATGAAGACCTTAGACAAATATTCTGGTGGGATGGAATGAAGAAAGACATTGCCTATTTTGTGGCCTGTTGCGACATATGCAACAAGGTGAAGGCGGAGCATCAGAAGCCAGCCGGACTTCTCCAACCGTTGCCAGTTTCACAATGGAAATGGGATGATGTCTGCATGGATTTCATCACAGGACTACCCAAGACTCAGCGAGGCAATGATGCAATCTGGGTCATAGTGGACACCTTAACCAAGGTTGCTCACTTTATCCCGACCAAAACCACATATCGAGCGGATCAACTTGCTCACCTCTATGTATCCAGAATAGTCAGTCTGCATGGAGTACCCCGAACCATCACTTCTAACCGAGGTTCACTTTTTACCTCTGCTTTTTGGTCACGTCTCCATCAAGCCTTCGGGCAACGCTGAAATACAGTACCACTTATCATCCTCAGACTGATGGACAGACAGAGCGGGTAAACCAAATACTCCAAGATATGCTGCGAGCCTGCGCTTTGGCCCAAGGACCTAAATGGGAAGACTGCCTGCCGCATGCTGAGTTCTCTTACAACAACAGCTTCCAGACCAGTCTAAAGATGTCACCATATGAGGCTTTGTATGGCCGTAAGTGCCGCACCCCATTAAATTGGTCTCAAACTGGAGATAGCCGTATCTTTGGAATAGATCTCATGATGGAAGCTGAGAAACAAGTTAAGGAAATCAGGAACAGATTGCAATTGGCCAAATCTCGACAGAAGAGTTATTATGATGCAAAGCACCGACATATCCGTTTTGAATCCGGAGAACACGTATACCTCCGAGTCACTCCTATGAAAGGAATCAAGAGATTCCAAACTCGTGGAAAGTTGGCACCCAGTTTCATTGGTCCATTTCCAGTTATGTCACGAGTGGGTACTGTTGCATATCAGTTGGACCTACCCCTTGAATTGTTAGACGTGCACAACGTGTTTCATGTTTCACAGTTGAGGAGATGCATATCACCGCCTGAGAAAAAGACTGCTATGACTGAAATAGAGTTGGCAAAGGACTTAACATATGTAGAAAGACTGGTTAAAATTTTGGATCAGATGTAAAGGGTCACTCATAGCAAAGCAAGGAAGTTCTACAAGGTTCAGTGGGAGCATCACACAGAGTCAGAATCAACATGGGAACGGGAAGAATTTCTAAAGGTAAATTATCCAGAATGGTTTTCCCAAGCAACCGAATCTCGAGGACGAGATTCATTCTAAGTGGGGGAGGTTTGTGACAGCCTAGTTTTTGCCCTATTTTCTTTGCCTGATTTTTAGTTGGTTTGAAATTAAAATTTGGAGTTTTGAATCTTTACATGTGGACTTAAACACTTGGGTACCCCTTGGCTTTCACCCAAGTGTCCCATTTCCCTGTCTAACTATCATTCCCTCTCCGGTTCACCTCAAAATAATATTCGGAATATTTTTATTAAATGAAAAATATTCATTTCCCTCTCTTAAACCCTAGCTAGCTCAATGTGCTCCAAAGCAACCCCAATTTTTCTTGCCCACAAAAATCTGAGAAAATTCACAAATATTCTTTGAACCCTAGGGCACCTTCCTGAGCAAAAATATTTCATAACTTTTTGGAATATTTTTGCTACAGACAATATTTTCTGTTCTGGACATAAATGGTGGTTTCTACAGCAACTACCATTTTACTTTCTCCAATGTGGCTATTTTTTCTTGTGCATAATCACCTTAGTAGATGATTGCTAACCTCCAAAGCCCAGCCCTCAACTCCCAGCTGTTTGACCACAGTAAGCTCTCAAAGTTACTGATCTGAAACTTACTAGGCGGTTGAAATCTATCCTACTGCGTCTGGGTCCAAACCAAAGCGTGGTAATCTTCAAAACTACCACGAACAACAAGCCAGACATGAAATTTGGACTTAGGTCGGCCTGAGGGCAGAGTTCACGCGGTGACCACGCGTGTACACGATGCCAACCTACGTGCCGACGCGCTCTGAGTCGCGCCCGAGCCTCTGTTGCTCGCGTGCTCGCTTCCCCGACTGCCTAGCATTGCCAAACTTCGCCACAATCTTCGTCCAAGCTCTCTTAACTCCCTCCTGGTGCTCGCCGACACCAGAGCTCGCCGCAGCGAGCATGGGCGCGGCCCGGCCAACATAACAGTGCGGTGCGCACTATGCTCATCGTCACCCCAGTGCCCCTGTGCTCGTCCCCGTTCGCCCATAGTCCACGCGTGAGCTGTGTCGCCTTCTCCCCCTCTCACTGACGCTGTTCGTCACCGGGCGCTGTGTCCAGGTGTCCACCGGCGGAGCCCGAAACCGCCCCTCGACGCTCGGCTATAAATGGAGCTCCCCAGCCTCCTCGAGCACCATCTACGACTCCCACACACTCCACAACCTCATAGATAGCCGTAGCCCGGCTGGGCAGGCCGTGGGCCGCCGTCCCCGAGCTCGAGCTCGCCGGCAATCCCCTCGGGTCGTCTCCATAGCTCCAGCCCCTCCCAGGCCTGGGCAACCCTTCCAGGGCCTCCGCCGCTCTCCGGTGGTGCTGTTCCGCCTGGTTGGAGCCCTTGGAGTCGCCTATGTTTCTCGTCGTCTTCGTCTCGACCGACCTCCACCCTCTGCCTCTGCTTGAGAGGTTGATTCCGACACCGTCCGACCACCCCTAGCTACTCTACGGGTATGAGCAGGTGCGCCTCTGTCTCCTCTCTCGATCCCCCCCTCTCGTTTTGGCCAAGAAGCCCTCGTCGCCGGTGTGTGGTCCGGCGAAGCCGCACCGTCCTCTGTTTCCATCTCCCTCTCCCCCTCACCTGACTAGCGGGGCCCGCTAGTCAGCCACTCAGTACGCGCGCGAAGTGGTACGAGTGGTGGCGCCCCGAGGCTTTATGCCTTCGACGTCACCCCCCAGTTTGTTTTTAGTTAAATTCAAATTTCATATTTTTCTAGAGAGCTTCAAAGAACCAAAACTCTTTAACCATAAGTCCAAATGAACTGATTCTTTTTACATTGTGTTCTTTGTAAAGAAATCTAGCAACTCACCAAAAATGGGATTTTCCCCTGCTGTCTAGATTTTCTGGTGAATTTCAGAAGAGTTCTTGATGTTTTATTTTTGTGTTTATAATTATTTTCATAGGGTGAGGCTTGTCTTGAGGATCACCAGGAGGCTTGTGAACCTCATGTGCACTAAGGCAAGCCACAACAACATTTTCATGGTGCCATTACATTTTCCTGGTAGACACGGGGCCACCTAGGACTAGCCCAGTGGGGAGTGAGTCGGAGTGGCTGGGAGAGTGTCATGGCAATGGAGGGGTTTCATCGGAATGCCGTTGGTCCACCCGAATGGGAGTGCGAGGCCATGGGTTCCGTGGTGTGGGTACAGTGCGCTACCTCTGCAGAGTGTATTAATCTATCGATAGGCGAGTCCATGGTTACGGACACGCTCGAAAGTAGGTCACACCATAGGTCAATGTTTAATACATCTTACACACTAAGTTATGAACTCTACACTGTTGATGATGGCAGGAAGGTCATCTTGTTGTTTAAGGCCAAGTGTTGGTCATGGTTGTGATCACTGGAAGGATCACCGTTTAAGGACAAATATTGTTCATGGTTGTGATCAACAGAAAGTTCACGAGATATTCATAGCTAAGGCTTTGAGGTTGGTACATTTTTGATTCAAGAGCGATCACCGTTGGTAAGCCAGTCCGAGGGATCTTTCTTACAAGAGCATGATCACAGCATGTTGGTTATATTATTGCATTATTAATAATTGGTTAATTATCATGATATTGTTTGTCATTATGTTTATGCCTGTTCTGGGCTTGCAAGTACATTCAATGTACTGACCTGGCATGTCATGCCGGATTTCAGGAAAGTCTTGTTGCAAAGGAGCGTTGTCCGAGTCTAGATCGTGTCCACATCAGTGTCCCTGTGCTATGGAGTTTCGCTATGATGTTGTTCCGCTGCCGCGTAGTTGTTATGATCGAGGCCCCTTATGTTCACTAAATAATGTACATATTGTTCAGCCGCACCGTGTGTGCCGCTTGGCCTCGCTACCTGTTGTAATATAAACTTTGATCCGCTAGCATCAATAAAGCAGTTGTTTTCTATACCAAGATGTTGTGTGTTGCCAGAAGACATGATCTCTGGGATGGCAATGCATGGTGAACCGGTTGCTCTGAGCCGGGGTGCCACAGGTTCCGAGCACCATGGCAAAGATATGGGCCTAATGGGCCAAGAGGGGAAACATAGCAGCCAGCAGGGGCTGCTGTGCCCCCCATATGGTCTGCACCAGAGGGGAAAGGAAAAACGGGAAGAGATACGGAAGGGGAGGGACTCGGCCTTCCCCTTCCTTTCCCTCCTCCCTCCTCTTTCCTCCGCCTCCATTGAAAAAGGAAAGGCGGCCGAATTGGGGAGGAACCCCAAGTAGGATTCGGCCTACTTGGGGCGCCCCCTGGCTGCTCCCTCTCTGTCACATCCCTAGTTCTGGCCTGACCTATGCTTGCTTCCATGTGTGCATCATGTTTAAATTTTTGAAACTTGAACTGAGGAAATTTGGAAGCCTCAAAACTCTAATTAAAAGAAGGGCAAAAACCCTAAAATCTCATTCATTGTTCCAAAATGCTCCTCTTAAATGTTTGATAATTTTTGGCAAGGGTTCTGGTCCCAACCAAAATATTGAACATTTTTAAGGATTTATTTTTGGGACTTTGAATTTAAATCATTAGCTATTTGAATTTGAATTATATTCATATAATTAGAATATAATTTCAAATACCCCTGAAATATTTTATGAGCTTTTGGAAAAGTCCATCTAGCAAAATAAAAATATTCAGAGGAGTTTTTGGCATTGTTTGAATTTGTTTAGATTCAAAACAATGGCAAAAGATATTAATAAAAGAAAACAGAACAATAAAACAGAGCAGAGAGCACATACCTGGCGACTTACCTGTGAAGCCCACCTGGTGGCCCAACAGAACCGGCCCAGCGCGGCCCAGCCCACCCTTTTCCTGTCGTCTTCCTTCCCTCGCACCGAAGCAGCTCGGTGGCGAGCGCTGGCGATGCCCCGGCCACCTCCTGCTTGCCGCCTTCCCCTCGTCGCCCTGGACTCCGTCCGCGACGCCACGCAGCCCCTGGCCCTTCTCACTCCCTCTGTGCTCCTCCCCCTTCTCTGCTCTCTCCCGCAGCACCACCGACACGCCACCATCGCCGCTGACGCCGATTGCCGCAGCCACCGGCCACCCCTCGCCCTCCCGCTGAGCTCAGGAGCTCCGCACTCCGTCCTCGATCCACCTCACCGAGCCACGCCCCTCCAGAAGCCCCCGAACGACCTCACCGGGCTCGTCTTCTACCTCGGACCCGCCGGCCATCACCGTCAAATTCGTCGGCTCCGGACCGTCCCCGACCTCGCCGAGCGTTCCGTCGCCATCGCGGTGAGCCCCGTCGTGTTTCCCCTCTCTCCATTCGCTCGCCCCCATGCTGTACCCGCCGTTTCACCGCAACCGGAGCTCGCTGCCGCCGGCCATGTTGCCGTCGCGGCC
Organism: Triticum aestivum; assembly: GCF_018294505.1. Lineage (NCBI taxonomy): Eukaryota > Viridiplantae > Streptophyta > Magnoliopsida > Poales > Poaceae > Triticum > Triticum aestivum. The sequence continues at coordinate 409,015,987 of NC_057794.1, forward strand.
ATGGCTTGTTTCGGTCGCGTACGAGCACGACTTTGAGCTCGGGGGGCTCACAGGAAGCCCATGCGCAGCTCAGCTTGTCCAAAACCCCACCAGGGCCTCGCGCCGTTACCACCCGAACTCCGGCGCCGCTGCGAGCTCCGTTCCGGCGAGCCCCGGCGTTCCCGTAGCCTCCCACCTACCCCATCAGATGCGGGAGAGCCCGGGCTACGCCTCGGTGCCCTCAGCCGCCGCCTCCGTCGCCTTTAGCGCAAGTCCGGCGTGCCCCCACCGTGCTCCGTGGTCGTCGCCGGCTAATCTCTGGCGAGCTGACGTGGCTGGCTTAATTAGCCACTAACCACCGCATCGTGTCACAGACAGCCGGGCTCCACCGCCTAACTAACCGGCTAACTAAAATAGATTAGGTTTAATCTAATTGCAGTGGCCCCACGCGTCAGCTTTGACCGCGCTGACGTGGCCTTTGACCCGGCCCCACCTGTCATTGACACTAACCGGCCCTGTGTCACTGACGTGTGGCCCCCACACGTCAGGTTTGACTCTGGGCGACCCAGTTGACCTGCTGACCTCAGCCTTACGTCATGCTGACGCAGTAAGTATTTTCGGGAATTAGGATAAATCAGAAAAGGTTTATAAATTCTAGAAAATGCCCAAAACTTCTAAAATTCATAGAAATTCAACCGTAACTCCAAATTAAATAATTTATATATGAAAAATTATCAGAAAAATCCAATCTATCCATCTGTACCATTTTCATGCATGTTAGAACAACTTATAGCTGCTGTTTAGCACAAATCAATTAAATGACATTTGAATTTCACATATGGAGTTTGGTTTTGAACTTAGGGTTCAAACCAACTTCATTTAACTTTGTTGCTAGCTGCATTAGCTCAAACCACAGCATATTGCCATGTCACACTCATGCATCATATTGTTGCATTGCATTGATTGTGTTCTTTCTCTGTTGCCGGTGTTTGTCCCCTCTCGATAGACGTGGTTCGACGATGAGTTCGATGACACCGATGAAGAGCTATATTATCTTCAGAAGTGCCAGGCAAGCAAAACCCCCTTGTTCATTCCGATACAATCCCACTCTCTCGCTCCTGCTCTCTTTTACTGCATTAGGACAACAACGACATATTTGTTACTTGCTGCGGTAGCTGAACCCCTTTATCCTTTGCATGACCTGTCATTGCCACAGTAAATAGATGAAACCCAATAGCATGAGTAGGAGTTGTTTGAGCCCTGGTGTGCCTACTCATTCATGCTTGTTTGTCATGCCTGCTACTGCTTAGAGTTGAGTCAGGTCTGATTCATCGGGGATGAATCAGAGGCGTGTGAACATGTCCTACTGTGTGTGAACACGATTTGGTAAAGGTAGCGGTGAGAGGCCATGTAGGAGTACATGGTGGGTTGTCTCATTGCAGCCGTCCTCAGGAACTGAGTTCTGTGTTTGTGATCCATGAACAGTTACTACCACACATTGGGTTCCGGTAACTCGACCCCTCTCGACTTATTAATCAACATGATCTCTGTCCAGGAGTTGCAACTAGTTTCTGGTGTTTGTAGGTAGTGTTAGTAGTCTACCAAGTGGCACCTGGTACAGGTGGGCTTGGGACAGACTAGGCACAGTGGCACAGTGTACCAAGCGTAGATCCACCCGTCGAGGTGGGCTTGGGAACCCTGCACACATCGTTTGGGGCCGTGAGTGACACCCCGGCCGGATCTCCTTGCGGATGGAACCCGAATAGGCGATAAACCTGGACTAGAGACTTGTTCGGTTAGTCAGGTCGTGGCCGACTCCCTCGCCCGGCTTCCGCTTGAAGGTTGCCGAGGTACATGACGTGTACAGGGTGATAAGTGGCGGGAGCGTGTGTGAAGAAGTACACCCCTGCAGGGTTATCATTATCTATTCGAATAGCCGGATTCCTCGGATATGGAAACTTGGACCCCTTGTACAGTTCATAGACAAGTGAAAGTGGATACTCTAAAATACGCAAGATAAGTGTGAGTGCTATGGATGGCGTTCTCGTAGGGAGACAGGAGCGGATCCATAGTGGTGTATTGATATGGTGAATATGTGGACTCGTGTGCGCCACCTCAAAAGAGTTACTTGCAGTCGTAGTTCAGGTTAGCCACCGAGTCAAAGCTGGCTTGCTGCAGTTAAAATCCACCACCCCCTTTGTTGATAATGATGCATATGTAGTTAGTTCTGATGTAAGTCTTGCTGGGTACATTTGTACTCACGTTTGCCTATTTTATGTTTTTGTAGAGAGACTTCAGTCTCACTAGTAGTTTCGCGTGGACTTCGACGTTTAGCTTGTTACCTCAGCTACGATCTTGTGCCCTCGGCAGGATCTGGTAGATAGTCAGGCTTCTCAGCCTTTTTCATTTATAGTTGTCTGTACTCAGACATGTTAAGCTTCCGCTTGTGCTTTGACTTGTATGCTCTGATTGTTGGGTCATGAGACCCATGTTTGTAATATCTCGCTCCTCGGAGCCTATTGAATAAATACTTGAGTTGTAGAGTCATGTTGTGATGCCATGTTGTATTGCACATATCGAGCATATTGTGTGTATGTTATTGAAATGCTTGGTATGTGTGGGATCTGACTATCTAGTTGTTTATCCTTAGTAGTCTCTCTTACCGGGAAATGTCTCCTGGTGTTTCCACTGAGCCATGGTAGCTTGCTACTGCTCCGGAACACCTAGGCTGGCCGGCATGTGTCCTTCTTCGTTCCTGTGTCTGTCCCTTCGGGGAAATGTCACGCGATGAATGCCGGAGTCCTGTTAGCCCGCTACAGCCCGGTTCACCGGAGTCCTGCTAGCCCAGTGCTACAGCCTGGATTCACTCGCTGATGACCGACACGTTCGTTGCTGGGTCATGTATGCCTGTCCCTATAAGTTAGTGCCACTTTGGGTTCATGACTAGCCATGTCAGCCCGGGTTCTTTGTCATATGGATGCTAGCGACACTATCATATACGTGAGCCAAAAGGCGCAAACGGTCCCGGGCCAGGTAAGGTGGCACCCGTGGGAATACCGTGCGTGAGGCCGCAAAGTGATATGATGTGTTACATGCTAGATCGGTGTGACTTAGGATCGGGGTCCTGACAGCGTTGGTATCAGAGCTTGACTGCCTGTAGGATTCCAAGCCAAACTGGTCGAAGTTGAGTCTAGAAATTCTTTAGTTATATAAGGGAATTGATTGTGGGATGGAACGTAAGGCTCTTTTTACTCCTTATACCTTATGCCCTTCTGATCTGAGTCAACCTCTTCTTTCCTACGGGGATTAAGAACTAGGCTATCTCTTCTTTCTATCAGGATCACGTGTTACTAATCCGTAGACTTATAGCATTGTTGGAATTAAGCCTCAGTTCAGTTTCTACCTCTGTATGTTAACTATTGATCTCCAAACCTTGATATTATGATGATCAAGTGGTTATGCCACCATTTTGTAGCATGTCTCAAATCTTTTCGAGCATTTACAGTCGTTATGCTGTACGAGTCATCCCAGGTTTCTAAATAGTTGGATGCATTTGCAAATCCCTTCCTCCTGTTTCCGATGTGCCTTTGGTCAGATTAATCACACAAATCGGTGAGTTGAGGTACTCTGTTGCCTTGACATATATGTTGGAGTTCTTGTTATGACCCTAGGTGTCTTAGGGGGTCATCTAATAATTTAGCCATAACTTGTGATCCCAGTGTGATGATTCTGGCCTTTCCTCTCGAAAGCATCCCGTGATGCTACTTAGTAGTAGGTATTCTACTTCCGGGTTTTTGAACTCGAGATTCACACTACTTACTTCATGTTGATAGTGTTTGCTAGTTCTTTTTAGGAAATTAGTAACTTTTGCATTAGTCCTCGAGGTCCATGGTATTTTCCTTCTTCCAAATACTATGAACGACTTATGGCAGAAGTTTGTTGAACCGAAAGATCACAACAAGAGTGATCTCGAAGAGTTCTCCATTCTATATTGCGACTCTGCCAGTCCTACCTCTCTGCATGGCTTATCCGGAAGAAACATGTTGAACTTGGTTCAACATACTAAGCTATGCATCCACAACTTAGAAAACCGTATGTTCCTTTGAGTTGTCCCGCTCTAGTTGTCTTCTGACCCTCGTCTATCAATTGATAGTCAAGAGTATGCATGCATTCGTTTATCGATGCCTATTACTCTTGTGGTCCGTCAAGCCATTCTATCGTGGAATGACTAGGAGAAACAAACTCCAATACCTCTTCCATATCTAGGATTGGGTCAAAACAATTGTACTCCGCAGATCAAAATGCCAATCCAGCTTTTGCTCTGTTCTACCTTGGAGTATTTCCATCTTTTATATCGGGATTGTTATAGGAATTGCACACCATCCTATGAACTCTTGGTACAGTGATACTTCTTGCCATCATTGTTCATTCCTCGGTTCCTGTGTTATTGTAACCGGAATGCCGACAAATGAATCATGGCGTGTGAAATCAATACTGCTAGCAACTCTGTTGCTTGGTAGTTAAATGGACGATAACCTCATTCTTAGCGTGTTGATTATTGAATCATCATTCTAAGACTGATTGTGCTACCTAGTCCTTATTTCCTGGTGCACTCTTCGATCAATGAGTTAGGATTTTGGCAATCCCTCGCTCCTTTGATCATATCGTCTTGCCCTGAAAAGCAAGATTGTTCTCGAGCTTAGTAACATACCGGTGGTTCATGATATTCCGAATTTATTCTCGGAAGTATCACCAGGCTGTCGCCTGACCGCTATGTTGATCTCGTGATCTAGTTGGTTTATTCCTGTAAACCACCATTTCTCCAAGAATCCGTGTTGGATACCCCTGAGCTAGTTGGTTAAGCTAAACAACAACTTGGAGAGCTGGAAGATAAAGGCTTCTCCGACTTAGTTCATATTAAGGGATATCTTGTATGTATGTTGAAGAAAGATGATGTCTTCATCGATTGGTCCCTGTGATCAGTTGTTGGACCTATTATCTTGTTAAAACTTTGATTTGAGTGTGGGCTATTCTCAAATCAAATCAGAACCAACGATGTTCGTAATGTTGTCTTACTCGTGGTTGACTCCTCGAGCATACACCATTATATCTTATGGGCCTGACCAATACTACCACTGTGTTCACATGATGGCGGAAGTCCAAGGATATGGAAATTCCGATGAGTTACTGTTGAGCCCATCAGCAGCATTTTGTCTCCCCCATGATTTATGTTGGACATCAACCTAGTGTTGGAAACTTTTATAAGCATTATCTTCATGTCCCATTCGTGAAGAATATGTTGGATGAAACAAGTGACTTTCTCTGATTCACGTGCATTTGGAGCTAGTTGCCGCCGTGAGTTGTTCAAAGATTGTTTTTTTTCCTGGTACCATCCCAAGTCAGTCATGCATATGCGAAGTATGCTATGGTTTGACAGGCTCGCAACCTTCATTCCATATGTGTCCCTAGCACACCAAGCCACTGATTGAATTGTTCAAGGAGAAGGAGTTTCTTTTTAAGAGCTAACCCGGGCTTAATCAAGGACCCCGTTATCCGCAATGATGGTTCCCACCTGAACTCGGTAGTGTTTAATTATAAGACTACTACATGGCCATGCTTGTCTGGGGCAACGTGTTCACATGTTTGTAGCAGAACCAGCTCATGGTTTGGAGCTTGCTATCGTAGTTCATTTCCCGAGAATCTCGCAACGTTATCTCGTCGAATTGTGTTGCAAACTTTCATTTTTCTTCCTAGACTCGATGAGTCTGGAATATCCTGACACCAACCAGATCTGAATCTCAGGCAGATATGATGGTTGGAACATTTCCCCAAGAACTATAATATCGGTCCCTCGGAAAACCGGTAAAGTGGATGTCGTGGCCAGCACCACCCAGCCGAAAGACCTATTATTGTAGTATCTTGATTGAAGAAGTTGGCCACCTCCCCATAAGGATTTCATAGGATTTACTCCCTAGTTGTTCATTATGGATTTTCGTTTATGCTCCCGAAGTCCGATCTTTTACTTGATGTTCTAGATACCAAACCATGTAAATGGGTTACACTAGCACATCAAGGAGAGCATTAGAGGCGGAGTGCTAAATGTCTCTCGGTCAATCATCCAGATTTTGATCCCTTGGCCTCCCTAAGGTGAAATCTGAGAAAGTGTTATCTTCTTTCGCATCGGCATCCTCCATCACCATCCATCATGGTAGTATGTTGTGTTGCCAGGATCCTTGACACGGATGTTGGTAAAACCTTGATGAATATGGAAATGCTCAAGTTCTTGAGAGCACGCACAAGCGTTAGGTGTTACCATCGGCATTAACTAGGGTTGCTCTCAACTTCCTCGGTTATGCTATAACTTCTCAAACAGTGGATTCACTCTCTGTTGTTGGGTTCTTCCCTAGTTACCAGAATCATTCCCAGCATTTGCATTTTGTTTCCAGCTTGCACCGCCAATGTGCCATTCTACCATGGGTCTCTTCCATTTCCGGTGATAAGCAAAAATCATCCATTGCGTTGTCTTCAACAAGGTAGTCCACATCATCCAAGTCCGAGTATGCCATTCTACCGACCCCCGCCAATCGATTGCTGTGATTTGCCTTAGGCTGATATAGAGAGTCTCAATGATCTCTATATCAAAGGTAATTCTTTTGCCACTTAAGGTAATAATCTACGAATCACCCTCCTCCAGGATGTTTCGTCGTGGTATCATGGCAACTCAACTCCTCGCTACGTTGACAATCGTTCACCACCTTTTTAAGTGTGAAATTGTTGTCTACCTAGTGAACCTTCGTCATCTGCTTCACTCCATTCCTATGGATGTGTGCTTCGTCTCTCAGCTCGAGAGATGTTGCTATGTCTCATTACGAGAGTTAATCCTGAGTTGTTCGACCTTCGAGAAGAACAATTCTTTTATGGTCTTTCCTTTCCTCTCGTTGTCATGTTAGTTGGAGTTCTCAGAGCATCACGACGAGACAAAGATGGTGATTGAATCAACGTTCATTTGAAGTGCACCCTGGATCTTGAAGATTATGTTAGTTGGCGTTTTCCCTTCGTCTTACCCTACGCTTGAATCTCGGGTCGAGATTCTTGTTTAGTGGGGGTGAGTTGTCACATCCCTAGTTCTGGCCTGACCTATGCTTGCTTCCATGTGTGCATCATGTTTAAATTTTTGAAACTTGAACTGAGGAAATTTGGAAGCCTCAAAACTCTAATTAAAAGAAGGGCAAAAACCCTAAAATCTCATTCATTGTTCCAAAATGCTCCTCTTAAATGTTTGATAATTTTTGGCAGGGGTTCTGGTCCCAACCAAAATATTGAACATTTTTAAGGATTTATTTTTGGGACTTTGAATTTAAATCATTAGCTATTTGAATTTGAATTATATTCATATAATTAGAATATAATTTCAAATACCCCTGAAATATTTTATGAGCTTTTGGAAAAGTCCATCTAGGAAAATAAAAATATTCAGAGGAGTTTTTGGCATTGTTTGAATTTGTTTAAATTCAAAACAATGGCAAAAGATATTAATAAAAGAAAACAGAACAATAAAACAGAGCAGAGAGCACATACCTGGCGACTTACCTGTGAAGCCCACCTAGTGGCCCAACAAAACCGGCCCAGCGCGGCCCAGCCCACCCTTTTCCTGTCGTCTTCCTCCCCTCACACCGAAGTAGCTCGGTGGCGAGCGCTGGCGATGCCCCGGCCACCTCCTGCTTGCCGCCTTCCCCTCGTCGCCCTGGACTCCGTCCGCGACGCCACGCAGCCCCTGGCCCTTCTCACTCCCTCTGTGCTCCTCCCCCTTCTCTGCTCTCTCCCGCAGCACCACCGACACGCCACCATCGCCGCCGACACCGATTGCCGCAGCCACCGGCCACCCCTCGCCCTCCCGCTGAGCTCAGGAGCTCCGCATTCCGTCCTCGATCCACCTCACCGAGCCACGCCCCTCCAGAAGCCCCCGAACGACCTCACCATGCTCGTCTTCTACCTCGGACCCGCCGGCCATCACCGTCAAATTCGTCGGCTCCGGACCGTCCCCGACCTCGCCGAGCATTCCGTCGCCATCGCGGTGAGCCCCGTCGTGTTTCCCCTCTCTCCATTCGCTCGCCCCCATGCTGTACCCGCCGTTTCACCGCAACCGGAGCTCGCTGCCACCGGCCATGTTGCCGTCGCGGCCATGGCTTGTTTCGGTCGCGTCCGAGCATGGCTTTGAGCTCGTGGGGCTCACAGGAAGCCCATGCGCAGCTCAGCTTGTCCAAAACCCCACCAGGGCCTCGCGCCGTTACCACCCGAACTCCGGCGCCTCTGCGAGCTCCGTTCCGGCGAGCCCCGGCGTTCCCGTAGCCTCCCACCTACCCCATCAGATGCGGGAGAGCCCGGGCTACGCCCCGGTGCCCTCAGCCGCCGCCTCCGTCGCCTTTAGCGCAAGTCCGGCGTGCCCCCGCCGTGCTCTGTGGTCGTCGCCGGCTAATCTCCGGCCAGCTGACGTGGCTGGCTTAATTAGCCACTAACCACCGCATCGTGTCACAGCCAGCCGGGCCCCACCGCCTAACTAACCGGCTAACTAAAATAGATTAGGTTTAATCTAATTGCAGTGGCCCCACGCGTCAGCTTTGACCGTGCTGACATGGCCTTTGACCCGGCCCCACCTGTCATTGACACTAACCAGCCCTGTGTCACTGACGTGTGGCCCCCACACGTCAGGTTTGACTCTGGGCGACCCAGTTGACCTGCTGACCTCAGCCTTACATCATGCTGACGCAGTAAGTATTTTCTGGAATTAGGATAAATCAGAAAAGGTTTATAAATTCCAGAAAATGCCCAAAACTTCTAAAATTCATAGAAATTCAACCGTAACTCCAAATTAAATAATTTATATATGAAAAATTATCAGAAAAATCCAATCTATCCATCTGTACCATTTTCATGCATGTTAGAACAACTTATAGCTGCTGTTTAGCACAAATCAATTAAATGACATTTGAATTTCACATATGGAGTTTGGTTTTGAACTTAGGGTTCAAACCAACTTCATTTAACTTTGTTGCTAGCTGCATTAGCTCAAACCACAGCATATTGCCATGTCACACTCATGCATCATATTGTTGCATTGCATTGATTGTGTTCTTTCTCTGTTGCCGGTGTTTGTCCCCTCTCGATAGACGTGGTTCGACGATGAGTTCGATGACACCGATGAAGAGCTATATTATCTTCAGAAGTGCCAGGCAAGCAAAACCCCCTTGTTCATTCCGATACAATCCCACTCTCTCGCTCCTGCTCTCTTTTACTGCATTAGGACAACAACGACATATTTGTTACTTGTTGCGGTAGCTGAACCCCTTTATCCTTTGCATGACCTGTCATTGCCACAGTAAATAGATGAAACCCACTAGCATGAGTAGGAGTTGTTTGAGCCCTGGTGTGCCTACTCATTCATGCTTGTTTGTCATGCCTGCTACTGCTTAGAGTTGAGTCAGGTCTGATTCATCGGGGATGAATCAGAGGCGTGTGAACATGTCCTACTGTGTGTGAGCTAAGTGTGTGAACACGATTTGGTAAAGGTAGCGGTGAGAGGCCATGTAGGAGTACATGGTGGGTTGTCTCATTGCAGCCGTCCTCAGGAACTGAGTTCTGTGTTTGTGATCCATGAACAGTTACTACCACACATTGGGTTCCGGTAACTCGACCCCTCTCGACTTATTAATCAACATGATCTCTGTCCAGGAGTTGCAACTAGTTTCTGGTGTTTGTAGGTAGTGTTAGTAGTCTACCAAGTGGCACCCGGTACAGGTGGGCTTGGGACAGACTAGGCACAGTGGCACGGTGTACCAAGCGTAGATCCACCTGTCGAGGTGGGCTTGGGAACCCTGCACACATCGTTTGGGGCCGTGAGCGACACCCCGGCCAGATCTCCTTGCGGATGGAACCCGAATAGGCGATAAACCTGGACTAGAGACTTGTTCGGTTAGTCAGGTCGTGGCCGACTCCCTCGCCCGGCTTCCGCTTGAAGGTTGCCGAGGTACATGACGTGTACAGGGCGATAAGTGGCGGGAGCGTGTGTGAAGAAGTACACCCCTGCAAGGTTATCATTATCTATTCGAATAGCCGGATTCCTCGGATATGGAAACTTGGACCCCTTGTACAGTTCATAGACAAGTGAAAGTGGATACTCTAAAATACGCAAGATAAGTGTGAGTGCTATGGATGGCGTTCTCGTAGGGAGACGGGAGCGGATCCATAGTGGTGTATTGATATGGTGAATATGTGGACTCGTGTGCGCCACCTCAAAAGAGTTACTTGTAGTCGTAGTTCAGGTTAGCCACCGAGTCAAAGCTGGCTTGCTGCAGTTAAACTCCACCACCCCCTTTGTTGATAATGATGCATATGTAGTTAGTTCTGATGTAAGTCTTGTTGGGTACATTTGTACTCACGTTTGCCTATTTTATGTTTTTGTAGAGAGACTTCAGTCTCACTAGTAGTTTCGCGTGGACTTCGACGTTTAGCTTGTTACCTCAGCTACGATCTTGTGCCCTCGGCAGGATCTGGTAGATAGTCAGGCTTCTCAGCCTTTTTCATTTATAGTTGTCTGTACTCAGACATGTTAAGCTTCCGCTTGTGCTTTGACTTGTATGCTCTGATTGTTGGGTCATGAGACCCATGTTTGTAATATCTCGCTCCTCGGAGCCTATTGAATAAATACTTGAGTTGTAGAGTCATGTTGTGATGCCATGTTGTATTGCACATATCGAGCATATTGTGTGTATGTTATTGAAATGCTTGGTATGTGTGGGATCTGACTATCTAATTGTTTATCCTTAGTAGCCTCTCTTACCGGGAAATGTTTCCTGGTGTTTCCACTGAGCCATGGTAGCTTGCTACTGCTCCGGAACACCTAGGCTGGCCGGCATGTGTCCTTCTTCGTTCCTGTGTCTGTCCCTTCGGGGAAATGTCACGCGATGAATGCCGGAGTCCTGTTAGCCCGCTACAGCCCGGTTCACCGGAGTCCTGCTAGCCCAGTGCTACAGCCTGGATTCACTCGCTGATGACCGACACGTTTGTTGCTGGGTCATGTATGCCTGTCCCTGTAAGTTAGTGCCACTTTGGGTTCACGACTAGCCATGTCAGCCCGGGTTCTTTGTCATATGGATGCTAGCGACACTATCATATACGTGAGCCAAAAGGCGCAAACGGTCCCGGGCCAGGTAAGGTGGCACCCGTGGGAATACCGTGCGTGAGGCCGCAAAGTGATATGATGTGTTACACGCTAGATCGGTGTGACTTAGGATCGGGGTCCTGACACTCTCCCTCCCACTTATATATATGAGCGGGGAGGCTCCTAGAACACACACCAATATCTATTAGCCGTGTGCGGCGCCTCCCTTCACAGATTACACCCTCGGTCATATTCTCATAGTGCTTGGGCGAAGCCCTGCGCGGATCACATCACCATCATCGTCACCATGCCGTCGTCCTGACGAAACTCATCTACTTCCTTGACACTTTGCTGGATCAAGAGTTCAAGGGGCGTCATCGCGCTGAATGTGTGTAGAAGTCGGAGGTGCCGTACGTTTGGTGCTTGATCAGTCGGAACGAGAAGAAGTTTGACTACATCAACCGTGTTGTCAAACGCTTCCGCTTTCGGTCTACGAGGGTATGTAGACACTCTCTCCCCCTCTCGTTGCTATGCATCTCCTTGATAAATCTTGCGTGAGCGTAGGATTTTTTTGAAATTACATGCTATGTTTCCCAATAGCGGCATCCGGGCCAGGTCTATGCGTAGATGATATGCACGAATAGAACACAAAGAGTTGTGGGCGGTGATCATCATACTGCTTACCACCAACGTCTTATTTTGATTCGACGATATTGTTGGATGAAGCGGCCCGAACCAACCTTACATGACCACGTTCATGAGACCAGTTCCATCGACAGACATGCAACTAGTTTTGCATAAAGGTGGATGCTACCTCTTGAGCACTGCGTTGGATTTCCCCGAAGAGGAAGGGATGATGCAGCAAAGTAGCATAAGTATTTCCCTCAGTTTTTGAGAACCAAGGTATCAATCCAGTAGGAGGCTACGCGCGAGTCCCTCGCACCTACACAAAACAAATAAATCCTCGCAACCAACGCGATAAGGGGTTGTCAATCCCTTCACGGTCACTTACGAAAGTGAGATCTGATAGAGATGATAAATAATATTTTTGGTATTTTTGGTATAGATATGCAAAGTAAATAAAGTAAAAGCAAAGCAATAATAAAGTGATGGAGATTGATATGATGAGAAAGAGACCCGAGGGCCATAGGTTTCACTAGTGTCTTCTCTCAAGAGCATATGTATTCTACGGTGGGTGAACAAATTACTATTGAGAAATTGACAGAATTGAGCATAGTTATGAGAATATCTAGGTATGATCATGTATATAGGCATCATGTCCGAGACAAGTAGACCGAAACGATTCTGCATCTACTACTATTACTCCACTCATCGACCGCTATCCAGCATGCATCTAGAGTATTAAGTTAAAAACAGAGTAACGCCTTAAGCAAGATGACATGATGTAGAGGGATAGTTTCATGCAATATGATAAAAACCCCATCTTGTTATCCTTGATGGCAACAATACAATACATGCCTTGCTGCCCCTTGTGTCACTGGGAAAGGACACCGCAAGATTGAACCCAAAGCTAAGCACTTCTCCCATGGCAAGAACAACCAATCTAGTATGCCAAACCAAACTGATAATTCGAAGAGACTTGCAAAGATAACCAATCATACATAAAAGAATTCAGAGAAGATTCAAATATTATTCATAGATAGACTGGATCATAAACCCACAATTCATCGGTCTCAACAAACACATCGCAAAAAGAAGATTACATCGAATAGATCTCCATGAGAGAGGGGGAGAACATTGTATTGAGATCTAAAAAGAGAGAAGAAGCCATCTAGCTACTAGCTATGGACCCGTAGGTCTGAAGTAAACTACTCACACTTCATCGGAGGGGCTTGGATGATGATGTAGAAGCCCTCCGTGATCGATGCCCCCTCCACCGGAGCTCCGGAACAGGCCCCAAGATGGGATCTCGTGGATACAAAAATTTGCGGCGGTGGAATTAGGTTTTTGGCTCCGTCCCCGATCGTTTGGGGGTACGTGGATATATATAGGAGGAATAAGTACGTCGGTGGAGCTTTGAGGGGCCCACGAGGCAGGGGGCGCGCCCTAGGGGGGGGGGTCCCCCTACCCTTGTGAGCACCTCGTGGCTTTCTTGACGGAGGGTCCAAGTCTCCTGGATCTTATCTGATGAGAAAATCATGTTTCTGAAGGTTTCATTCCGTTTGGACTCCGTTTGATATTCCTTTTCTTTGAAACCCTAAAACAGGCAAAAAACAGCAATTCTAGGCTGGGCCTCCGGTTAATAGGTTAGTGCCAAAAATAATATAAAAGTGGAAAATAAAGCCCAATAATATCTAAAACAATAGATAATATAGCATGGAATAAAAAAAATTATAGATACGTTGGAGACGTATCAAGCATCCCCAAGCTTAATTCCTGCTCGTCCTCGAGTAGGTAAATGATAAAAACAGAATTTTTGATGCGGAGTGCTACTTGGCATAATTTTAATGTAATTCTTCTTAATTGTGGTATGAAATTCAGATCCGAAAGATTCAAGACAAAAGTTCATATTGACATAAAAATGATAATACTTCAAGCATACTAACTAAGCAATTATGTCTTCTCAAAATAACATGGCCAAAGAAAGTTCATCCCTACAAAATCATATAGTTTAGTCATGTTTCATTTTCATCACACAAGAATGCTATCATCATGCACAACTCCGATGACAAGCCAAGCAATTGTTTCATACTTTAGTAATCTCAAACCTATAAACTTTCACGCAAATATGAGGGCGAGCCATGGACATAGCACTATGGGTGGAATATAATATAATGAAGGGGGGTTATGTGGAGAAGACAAAAAAGGAGAAAGTCTCACATCAACGAGGCTAATCAATGGGCTATGGAGATGCCGAACGATTGATGTTAATGCAAGGAGTAGGGATTGCCATGCAACGGATGCACTAGAGCTATAAATGTATGAAAGCTCAACAAAAGAAACTAGTGGGTGTGCATCCAACTTGCTTGCTCACGAAGACCTAGGGCACTTGAGGAGGCCCATTGTTGGAATATACAAGCCAAGTTCTATAATGAAAAATTCCCACTAGTATATGAAAGTGAAACATGAGAGACTCTATACTATGAAGATCATGGTGCTACTTTGAAGCACAAGTGTGGTAAAAGGATAGTAACATTGCCCCTTCTCTCTTTTTCTCTATTTTTTGGGCCTTCTCTTTTTATGGCCTTTTTTGGGCCTTCTCTTTTTATGGCCTTTTTTTATTTATTCCTCACTTGGGACAATGCTCTAATAATGATGATCATCACACTTCTATTTATTTACAACTCAATGATTACAACTCGATACTAGAACAAAGATGACTCTATGTGAATGCCTCCGGCGATGTACCGGGATATGCAATGAACCAAGAGTGACATGTATGAAAGAATTATGAATGGTGGCTTTGCCACAAATACTATGTCAACTACATGATCATGCTAAGCAATATGACAATGATGAATGTGTCATGATGAATGGAATGATGGAAAGTTGCATGGCAATATATCTCGGAATGGCTATGGAAATGCCATAATAGGTAGGTATGGTGGCTGTTTTGAGGAAGATATAAGGAGGTTTATGTGTGAAAGAGCGTATCATATCACGGGGTTTGGATGCACCAGCGAAGTTTGCGCAAACTCTCAATGTGAGAAAGGGCAATGCACGGTACCGATGAGGCTAGCAAGGATGGAAGGGTGAGAGTGCGTATAATCCATGGACTCAACATTAGTCATAAAGAACTCACATACTTATTGCAAAAATCTACAAGTCATAAAAAACCTCGGCACTATGCGCATGCTCCTAGGGGGATAGATTGGTAGGAAAAGACCATCGCTCGTCCCCGACCACCACTCATAAGGAAGACAATCAAATAACACCTCATGTTTCAAATTTGTTGCATAATGTTTACCATACGTGCATGCTACGGGACTTGCAAACCTCAACACAAGTATTTCTCAATTTCACAACTATTCAACTAGCATGACTTTGATATTATTACCTCCATATCTCAAAACAATCATCAAGCATCAAACTTTTCTTAGTATTCAACACACTCATAAGAAAGTTTTATTATTAATCTTGCATACCAAGCATATTAGGATTTTAAGCAAATTACCATGCTATTAAGACTCTCAAAATAATCTAAGTGAAGCATGAGAGAACAATAGTTTCTATAAAACAAATCCACCACCGTGCTCTAAAATATATAAGTGAAGCACTAGAGCAAAATTATAAAAGCTCAAAAGATATAAGTGAAGCACATAGAGTATTCTATCAAATTCCAAATCATGTATGGCTCTCTCAAAAGGTGTGTACAGCAAGGATGATTGTGGTAAACTAATAAGCAAAGACTCAAATCATAAAGGATGCTCCAAGCAAAACACATATCATGTGGTGAATAAAAATATAGCTCCAAGTAAAGTTACCGATAGAAGTAGACGAAAAAGGGGATGCCTGCCAGGGCATCCCCAAGCTTTGGCTTTTAGGTGTACTTAGATTATCTTGGGGGTGCCATGGGCATCCCCAAGCTTAGACTCGTTCCACTCCTTGTTCCATAATCCATCAAATCTTTACCCAAAACTTGAAAACTTCACAACACAAAACTTAAAGTAGAAAATCTCGTGAGCTCCGTTAGCGAAAGAAAACAAAAGACCACTTCAAGGTACTGTAATGAACTCATTATTTATTTATATTGGTGTTATACCTACTGTATTCCAACTTTTCTATGGATTATAAACTATTTTACTAGCCATAGATTCATCAAAATAAGCAAACAACACACGAAAAACAGAAGCTGTCAAAACAGAACAGTCTGTAGTAATCTGTAGCTAGCGCAAGATATGGAACCCCAAAAATTCTAAAATAAATTCCTGGACGTGAGGAATTTATCTATAAATCATATTCAAAAAGAATTAACTAAATAGAACGTTCCAAATAAAAATGACATCAGTTCTCGTGAGCGCTAAAGTTTCTGTTTTTTACAGCAAGTTCAATCAAGACTTTCCCCAAGTCTTCCCAACGGTTCTACTTGGCACAAACACTAATTAAACACAAAAAACACAACCAAAACAGAGGCTAAATAATTTATTTATTACTAAGCAGGAGCAAAAAGCAAGGAATAAAAATAAAATTGGGTTGCCTCCCAACAAGCGCTATCGTTTAACGCCCCTAGCCAGGCATAACAAGCAAGAATAGATCTAGGTATTGCCATCTTTGGTAGGCAATCCATAAGTGGCTCTCATGATAGATTCATATGGTAATTTTATTTTCTTTCTAGGAAAGTGTTCCATGCCCTTTTTCAATGGAAATTGAAATCTAATATTCCCTTCCTTCATATCAATAATTGCACCAACCGTTCTAAGGAAAGGTCTACCAAGAATAATAGGGCAAGAAGGATTGCAATCTATATCAAGAAAGATAAAATCTACGGGCACATAATTCCTATTTGCAACAATAAGAACATCATTAATTCTTCCCATAGGTTTCTTAATAGTGGAATCCGCAAGATGCAAGTTTAGAGAGCAATCATCAAAATCACGGAAATCTAGTAAATCACACAAAGTTTTGGGAATAGTAGAGACACTAGCACCCAAATCACACAAAGCATAAAACTCATAATTTTTAATTTTAATCTTAATAGTTGGTTCCCACTCATCATAAAGTTTTCTAGGGATAGAAACTTCCAATTCAAGTTTTTCTTCATAAGATTGCATCAAGGCATCAATAATATGTTAAGTAAACGCTTTATTTTGACTATAAGCGTGAGGAGATTTTAGCACAGATTGCAACAAGGAAATACAATCAATCAAAGACTAATTTTCATAGTTAAATTCCTTGAAATCCATAATAGTGGGTTTAGCAACATCTAGGGTTTTAATTTCTTCAATCCCACTTTTATCATATTTAGCATCAAGATTAACAAATTCTGAATTTTTAGAACGCCTTCTAGGTAAAGGTGGATCATATTCAGTCCCATAATTATCAAGATTCATATTGCAAAACAAAGATTTAATAGGGGACACATCAATAACTTTTAGATCTTCATCATTATTTTCATAGGAACTAGAAGAACACGCTTTAATAAAGGCATCTTTGTTAGCACGCATCCTAGCGGTTCTTTCTTTGCACTCGTCAATGGAAATTCTCATGGCTTTGAGAGACTCATTGATATCATGCTTAGGTGGAATAGATATAAGTTTCAAAGAATCAACATCAAGAGCAATTCTATCAACGTTACTAGCCAAATCATCAATCTTAAGCAATTTTTCTTCAATCATAGCATTAAAATTCTTTTGCGAAGAAATAAATTCTTTAATATTAGATTCAAAATCAGAGGGCATCTTATTGTAATTTCCATAAGAATTGTTGTAGGAATTACGATAATTATTAGAGGGATTACTAGGATAAGGCCTAGGATCGAAATTTCCTCTATACGCGTTGTTACCAAAATTGTTCCTACCAAAAAAAATTCACATCCATAGATTCATTATTATTCTCAATAAAAGTAGACAAGGGCACATCATTAGGATCAGAAGAAACACTCTTATTAGCAAATAATTTCATAAGTTCATCCATCTTTCCACTCAAAACATTAATTTCTTCTATCGCATGCACCTTTTTAGTAGATCTTTCAGTATGCCATTGAGAATAATTAACCATAATATTATCTAGGAGTTTAGTAGCTTCTCCTAAAGTGATTTCCATAGAAGTGCCTCCCGCGGCCAAATCTAAAAGATTTCTAGAAGCAAAATTCAATCCAGCATAAATTTTTTGTATAATCATCCACAAATTCAAACCATGAGTAGGGCAATTACGTATCATTAATTTCATTCTCTCCCAAGCTTCTGCAACATGTTCATGATCAAGTTGTTTAAAATTCATAATATCGTTTCTAAGAGAGATGATCTTAGCGGGAGGAAAATACTTAGAGATAAAAGCATCTTTGCACTTGTTCCATTAATCAATACTATTTTTAGGCAAAGACGAAAACCAAGCTTTAGCACGATCTCTAAGCGAAAAAGGAAATAACTTCAACTTAACAATATCATTATCGACATCTTTCTTCTTTTGCATGTCACACAAATCAATGAAGCTATTAAGATGGGTAGCGGCATCTTCACTAGGAAGGCCGGAGAACAGATCTTTCATGACAAGATTCAACAAAGCAGTATTAATTTCACAAGATTCAACATCGATAAGAGGAGCAATCGGAGTGCTAAGGAGATCATTATTATTGGTATTGGTGAAGTCACACAATTTAGTATTATCTTGAGCCATTGCGACAAACAAGCAAACTAACACACGAGCAAACAAAAAGCAAATGGGCAAAAAGGCAAACAGAGAAAGAGAGGGAGGATAGAGAGAGAGAGAGAGGGTGAGGGAGTCCTAGATTAGGGGGTATCCGGATAGCCGGATTATATCCTTTGGCCGGACTGTTGGACTATGAAGATACAAGATTGAAGACTTCATCCCGTGTCCGGATGGGACTCTCCTTGGCGTGGAAGGCAGGCTTGGCAATACGGATATGTAGATCTCCTTCCTTGTAACCGACTCTGTGTAACCCTAGCCCCTCCGGTGTCTATATAAACTGGAGGGTTTAGTCCGTAGGAACAACAACAATCATACCATAGGCTAGATTCTAGGATTTAGCCTCTTCGATCTCACGGTAGATCAACTCTTGTGCTACTCATATTATCAAGAACAATCAAGCAGGACGTAGGGTATTGCCTCCATCAAGAGGGCCCGAACCTGGGTAAACATCGTGTCCCCTGCCTCCTATTACCATCCGCCTTAGACGCACAGTTCGGGACCCCCTACCCGAGATCCGCCGATTTTGACACCGACATTGGTGCTTTCATTGAGAGTTCCTCTATGTCGTCATCATTAGGCTTGATGGCTCCTTCAATCATCAATAGCAATGCAGTCCAGGGTGAGACTTTTCTCCCCGGACAGATCTTTGTATTCGGAGGCTTCGCACTGCGGGCCAACTCGCTTGGTCATATGGAGCAGATCGAGAGTTGCGCCCCTGGCCACTAGGTCAGATTCAGAAGCTTAAACTACACGGTCGACATTCACGGAGACTTGATCTTCGACGGATTCGATCCCTTGCCGAGTGCGCTGCACGGTCACGATGAGCATGATTTAGCTCTACCATCGGACAGTGTTCGGGAGATCGCACCGGCGACCACTCCGACTCTCAATTCGGAGCCAGTTGCACCATCCAAGGACGGGTGGATAGACCCCGCCACGGAGGGCGCACCTTCAGCGGTGATCGAGCCAAGTATCGACCTTACCCTTCACGAGAGCCATGATGCCAAACTGCCGGATTCTTCCCCGGCCACGGACTCCGAACCACCTGCGCCTGTGCCTATCGAATCCGACTGGGCGCCGATCATGGAGTTCACCTCCACAGATATCTTTCAGCACCCGCCCTTCAGTGACATACTGAACTCATTAAGGTCTCTCTCCTTGTTAGGAGAGTCCTGGCCAAACTATGTCCGGCAGGATTGGGATGCGGATGACAAAGAAATTCGCCGCCCACCCACCACCCACTTAGTAGCCACTATCGATGATTTGACCGACATGCTCGACTTCGACTCCGAAGACATCGACGGTATGGATGACGATGCAGGAGACGAACAGGAGCCACTGCCCACAGGGCACTGGAGGCCCACTTCATCATATGATGTATACATGGTGGACACACCCAAAGAAAACGACGACGAGGAACGGAAGGACGTAGCGAAGGATCGTTCCCTCGAGAAGCAGTCAAAGCGGTGGCATAAGCGCCGCTCCAAATCCCGCCTCGGCAGAAACAGCGATCATACAGACCCAGCGATAGAGCATGGTGAGCCAGCGGACGACAAACACGGCATTAAACCATCGTCCGACCATGGCAACACGGAGAATCAAACCAAACAACCCGTCTCTGGTGAAGATAACAGTCCGGATGACATCACACCGGACAGGCACCCGGAGCAACAGAATACCCATCAGAGGCTTGTCGCCACTGCGAGGAGTCTGAAAAAGTAGAAGCAAAGGCTCAGGGCTGCACAAGACACACTCATAATTAGATGGAGTAAAGTACTCAATACTGCAGCAAAGTACGGCGGTAGTCGCCACATAAAGAGCTACCCGAAGCGAAAGCTGCTACCTGAATTCGATGAGGAGGCCTTAGATCCCCCATAATCAAAAAACAAAACAGCCATCCGATCGGATAGACGACCTCGTGGCCAACATAGAGAGGCAAACGACGCCGCACACAATCCAGTACGCGCTCCACGTGAGGGCTCGCATCAAAAGGACGGCGCAACCAGATCAATCTACGGGCCAAGCAAGCGTGCTCCAGCACGCAGTGCAACACAACAAAAATCCGAATACCACGGTACACCCAAATACAGGGGTGCCGCACACCCCCTATGTTTCACCGATGAGGTGCTGGACCATGAGTTTCCAGAGGGATTCAAACCCGTAAACATAGAGGCGTACGACGGAACGACAGACCCTGGGGTCTGGATTGAGGACTACATCCTCCATATCCATATGCCTCGAGGACACGATCTCCACACCATCAAGTACTTACCCCTCAAGCTCAAAGGGCCAGCTTGGCACTGGCTTAAAAGCCTCCCCGAAAACTCCATTGGAACCTGGGAAGAGCTCGAGGATGCCTTTCGGGCAAATTTTCAAGGGACCTATGTCCGACCACCGGATGCAGACGATTAAGTCATATAACTCAACAGCCCGGAGAGTCAGCCTGAAAGCTTTGGAACAAGTTTCTCACTAAAAAGAACCAAATAGTCAACTGTCCAGATGCCGAAGCCTTAGCAGCTTTCAAGCATAGCGTTCGAGACGAATGGCTTGCGAGACACCTCGGCCAAGAAAAGTTGAGAACAATGGCAGCATTAACAAGCCTCATGACCCGCTTTTTGTGCGGGCGAGGACAGCTGGTTAGCCCGATGTAGCACCAGCGACCCAAGTACATCCGAAGTCAGGGACGGAAACGGGAAGCCACGACGCAGTAAAAACAAGCGCCATAATAAAGAAGACAGCCCGAAGAGCACAGCGGTAAACGCCGGATTCAGAAGCTCTCGGCCAGGTCAGCAAAAGTTGCCCTCCAAAGGCAACAGAGACGAACTGTCCAGCCTAAACAAGATTCTGGACAAAACATGTCAGATCCATAGCACCCCCGATAAACCTGCAAATCATACCCATAGAGAATGTTGGGTCTTCAAGCAGTCCGGCAAGCTCAACGCCGAACAAATGGGGATAGACCCAACAAACATTAGCCATAGCAATACTACCTTTAAAGGAGTAACGCCAGGCCCAGAAGCCCATTGCATGGGCTCCCTTCTACTAGAGGTTATATTCGGCTTTCCCGATAACTTCCGCAAGGAAAATTTAACCTTCCACATCGCTCCGTTCCAAAGTGGCTATCAAGCACTACTCGGACACGAAGCTTTCGCTCGCTTTAACGCAATACCGCATTATGCTTCTCTCATGCTTAAGATGCCTGGTCCACGTGGCATCCTTACAGTAAATGGAAATATCGAGCGCTCCTTGCACGTGGAAGACCGTGCGGCTGCCTTGGCAGCCGCACACTAGACGGCCTCACCAACTAGAGCATCTGACAGGTCGTTAAGACCACGAACACGGTTAGACGAGTCCGGTGCAGCTATATATAATTGATACAGGTTTGATGGCTATACCCCTATAACAATACAAGGGGCTCAACGCGTGTAAACAAGTGACAATTAGGCTCAACTTTACTCATATTGAACTGTACATGGTTTATTTAGTATAACCTACCTTTTTGCACGACAACGTTTCAACTAAGTTCCTCTCTTTTACAGATGACCATCGTGCTACACCCGTCCAGGATAAGACACAACGGAGACACAGGCGCAGACGTGCAGCAGGGACCCGTTCCAAGGATTCTTTTTAGATTAAGACCCTGCTAAAACCTTTTTTACTGTCTCTTGTTGATACACATCCCCCGGATTCTCAGTACAATTGAGAAGGATGCTAACGTACTGGCATGTGGCCATGTCAGAATATTGCACGTACCTAGACACCAGGGGCTTATTACACTGTTTAAGCCCAGTTTACATCATAAAGACCGAATACCTTAGGGAGTGTTCGGCGTCGCGAGTTTGGCCTTATATGCATCAGCTCCGAATCATGTCTTTGGTCAAATGTTGGGTTTGCCCGGCTCCTGTGTTTTGCTGCCTTACGTTCCGCTCTATCGGCTAAGGCGGCACCAGGAGAACTACTGCGATTGTGCCCTGGTTCATCCGGACGAGCACCTCAGTAGAGAAAGCCGAAAACTGACTGTCATGATATAGCGTGAGACTGGTCAACCACTCGATGACCTAGCAGAATCTTTTGGATTCCTCCGCCTTAACGAAGGGCCGTTTCCCGGCCAGGCATGTACGCGCCCCGAATTCGGATGAGCTCGGAGCCACCAGGGGCTATATAGTAGCCTCACTGTCAAACTCCTCTGGCTAAGTGAAAGTGTTAAAGCATTATAGTCCGATTGCCTAGTTCGCTGCGCTATCACCTCCTTAATGGACCAAGACATTGGATCAAGTGTGAACATGCGTCTTCTGTGAACACCCCCGCATTATATGCGTGGGGGCTGAAGCCGACGACTGCCATCTTTCAGGTTATATACATATATACATAAACGGCCGCATAGGAGACATCATAGTACTTTCGGGCAAAAGTATAAATATAACCTTGATAAACTCAATAAAACATTGTTTTTACAATGGGAATACATGTCACTTAAACATAATATTCTTCTAGCACTGAGCCTCTATCAAACGAGCGCCTTCAAGAACTTCTTCAAAGTAGTGCTCGGCAGCCACTCGACCTATGGCCGAACCCTGTGTTGCAACAGTGGTGGCATCCATCTCCGCCCAGTATGTTTTGACACGGGCAAGGGCCATCCGCGAGCCTTCTATGCACGCCGACCTCTTTACAACATCGATGCTATAACGCCCCGAGACCGATGTGCCAGGTGTCCTCCAATTATTCGCCGTGTTTCCTTGTCATTGTTTGTGTGTCATGCATTCCATATCATGTCATCATGTGCATTTCATTTGCATACATGTTTGTCTCATGCATCCGAGCATTTTCCCCGTTGTCCGTTTTGCAATCCGGCGCTCCTATGTCACCCGGTGTCCTTTTCTACCTCTTTTCGTGTGCGGGTGTTAAAGGTTTTCAGATTGGACCGAGACTTGTCATGCGGCATTGGTTTACTACTGGTAGACCGCCTGTCAAGTTTCGTGCCATTTGGACTTCGTTTGATACTCCAACGGTTAACCGAGGGACCGAAAAGGCCTCGTGTGTGTTGCAGCCCAACACCCCTCCAATTTGGCCCAAAACCCACCTAAACCTCCTCCATCATCTCGGTTGTTCGATCACAATCGCGTGGCCGAAAACCGCACCTCATTTGGACTCTCCTAGCTCCCTCTGCCTATAAATATGTGGCCTCCCCCGAAATTTCCGCGTAGATGAAACCCTAATTTTTTCTCTCGCGCCGCCGGACACTTCCCCACCACCGACGGACATGTCTGCCACCGCCCCGCAGCAAATCGGAGAGCGCCACCTTCCTTCCGCCGCCGTCCTCGCGCCGCCGGCCCGCGGGGCCCACGGCAGGCCCGCCCGGGCCCG